>NC_084826.1:28776490-29076490 GCF_958449725.1 Rosa rugosa
CGACAAAACATTCCCTAAAAATGGACAATCCAAACATGTGAAAGGAATAAAAATCGCACTTCTAAACAGATCCACCCTCAACTCCTAGAGTCAACCTGCTCCCCATAATCATCAACTCCACCACAAGGTTATCATACATCCAAACATGTCCAAACTGATAATTTAAAAAGACCATATCCAACATTTCGGCCACGTTTAATTTGGTAAAGTAGATAAGATTAGATTAGGATTTCAAGCTGGATTAGACTAGTCTAGATTGGATACAAGATAACCAATCTTGCGTTTGTGTAACAAGATTGGTAACTGGATAACTAAAAGATTTTTAAAAAATAATAATAAATAAAAATAAAAAAGCGCGACTGAGATGAGTCCACTCGATAATGGACTCGTCATCTTCATCTTCCACCGCTTCAACCTCCACTTTCAACCTCACCGTGGCCGCCTCCCTCATGGCAGTTTCCGCCTTCTACATATACAAACGCAGCGTCAACCAAGTCCTCAATCGCCTCATCGAGATCCGTCGCAAGCCGCCGTCTCGCATCACCACCGAAGAGGACGATGATCAAGAGCAGCAGCAAGGGTTTGGTTCGAACCACAAGATCGTAATTGATCAGAAAACGATGCCATCCAGGTTTTTGGACGAGAAATTGCTGCTCAATGCCGATATGAGAAGCGGTGGTTTGATCGAGAAAGAGGCCAAGTATTCTTCTTCGGAGGACGATCACGAAGGCTCAATATTGGGTAGGTAGCGTTTTTCTACTATTTGGTCATATGCAGATGGATAAAACTTATCTTACCTTTTCAGGAGGATTTGATATCAAGGTTTGACATGATAAAAATTATCAGGTTACTCGATATCCGGATGTCCAAACACAACTCCACATTAGATTGGAGATAATTAATCTTGTCCATGGATCATATCTGGAGAAACAAACGGCCCCTTCATGTCTACATGATAATCTCCAGGAAATTCTAAGTTGGTCCAAACCCATAATTACAAACATCAATAATAACATCCCATGGTTATCAGAGCAGTCTAAGAAAAATAGAAAAATTACACCAAGTGGGTTAACGAGTAACCTACAAATGATAGATGGCAGCGGTGGTGCTAAGCCTCAACTCCTAATGCTGAACAGCTACACTGCAAACTGGGCATTTGAAACCAAAGAGCCCAGGGGGAATGCATATAAAAACGTTAGCATTAGTGGACGAAAATAAATACTCGTAGTAAATGAAATTAAGGAGGAATTTATACTTTCCTACATGTGTTCCTTAAAAAAGCAAATGCATGCAACATTTAATAAACAATACTCTTTGAAACAAAAAAAAAACTGAAATCTCTTAAAATAAGACCAGCCCCGCTGCTGGTTAAACATAAAAGTATGGGGAAAAAGTTATCACCATACGATAAAAGGAACCTCCCAGGCTCGGGTCGGAGCCTCCCAAGCTCTTTGTCACTCCCTGATTTTCATACACAAATAATACCAAAAAAATAAACAAATACAATTACTCTGGGCATGATGGTTCAGACATCAACACAAAACACTCGAGAATTTTTTTTCTTTTAAAACATGTACAACATGATGCACTGAACCCTCAATTCAATACAGACTCAATCTTTAGAGTCACATATTACGTTACACCAAGTTTACAAATTAAACTGAAATAATATTAGCCAAATAGCCACCCTCAAGTATAAGGGTTGCAAGTAATAGTATAGGGATTTAAGAAAGGTTGTCGAACCCACGAAGATTGAATTCCTTTCACCAGCTAGGGTGTTAACTAAGGATGGCAAAAATTCCCATCGAGTATTCGACCCTAACGGGGAGAAATTCCGGGAAAATCAGGTAACGGAGATGGGGATCCCCATTATTCGAATTCTGAAATCGGGTACGGGGCGGGGATGGTATTTTGATCCCCATCCCCATACCCATCCAATAAGAATTATCTGAAATATATATATATATATATATATATATATATATATATATATATATATATATATAATATTATTTATAAATAAATATTTATGTAAACTTCATATTTTTGTCAATATTTAAATTCTGTTAATAAATATGTTCAAAAAAAAAGAAGATTCTTTTAATAAAAGATCTTTATCAACATGTCAATTTTCCTTGATTGAAATAAGAAATTTATTTTATTTTGATGTTTGATTTTAACTTCTTCTTTTTTGAATCAAGCCAGACAACTTTCATTCAATTCAAGCCAGAATGGCACGGATACATACCTTCCCTTGCCATCTATGGGCAAGTCTAAGACATGGCATGCATGCTAACACTACTCATTAGACAACCAGTGCTTGCAAATGAAAGCAAGCCTATAACTATGAAAAATCTAGAACATAGTACATAGGCATAGTTCAACAAAAAACTAAAATCTCTCCTTGCCATCCAAGTTAGGACTAGGAGGCACTATGCTAATAACCGCATCAGACGACAGACAATGACCGTCGTCTGATATGCAAAAAATCTGTCGTCTAGTAAGCTGATATCTGATTGACGTTCAGACGACGGTTAAAGCCCGACGTCAGAAATTCACTTAGACGACACACACCTAAAAAAAATCTGTCGTCTGAATGTGCTTAAATATGTACAAATTGTAAGTATATGTGGTTAGATATGAAATAGAACGACAGTCAAATGTTGTTGTTGTCAAACTCTAGCAACAGACTTTACAAATAATCTATTGTCTGTTTTAATGCGAGACGACAATAAAATGTCGTCTGAATGTGTAGAATTTCCATGTTTCTTTGCCAAATCTGTTGTGTGAACTTTATTGAAACAACATCCACTATTAGTTATCTATTGTCTCTATTGTTGTAAAATGACATTTAAATGTCCTTTGAATGTGTAGATGCTTGAAGTATCTTTGATCTTTCTGTTGTGTGTACTTGTTTCAAACCATAGTTGTTGGTAACTTTCTATTGTTTGATATTATTTAAAAAGACATATAACTTCCAATGTATTATCATCATATATCCCAATGATGAAAGTCATACTCAAACCATGAAATACAGTTCGTTAACAACAGCATAAACTAATCTACCCCATTGATAAAAGTTTCAACACGTTGCTCCGACCTCCTCAAAAGGTCCTTCATGAAGAGTGTACTTGTCCCATGAGAAATCAGCAGTGTATCTATTGCGCAATGGTCAAAGACTTCACTACTTGTTTTCTGCTTGCCTTCTACAAACTACGTATCGTCTCTACTTCCTAACCATTAATTTCTGCCCTGATAGATCTATGCTTCCTAAGTGAGGACTACTTTTTTGTGACAACATCAACCAACATTAGTTCAGTTACCATTGGGCTAAACACATGAAATATAAGTCAAACTTTTATAGTTAAATTGCTTGATTAACAGTATCAGGCAGAAAACTCATTTGCAAAACTCAATCGAGATGCAAATGTATAGTTGACTATACTTCATGAATAGAGGTAACAAAAAAATGAACAGGGAAAGGTAGTAGTGAGCATATACCTCAGTCCCTACTTTTCTCTTCTCTTCCAAGTCAGCCTTGTTTCCAGCCAAGAACATTATTAAAGTTGGATTTGCTAATATCAAATGAGAAGTAAAATAAACTTGAGTGAGTTAGTAGTCTTTAAGAATATTAGTTACTCAAGTTATATCAATCCAAAAAGTGGTCACTCCAAAACTTTTCAAATGTACCTTGTCTTTGCAATTCAAAAACCCACTTCTTAGCTCGCTAAAAACAAATTACTCCTGCAGCGAAAAACAATATGCATCGAACTGATTACACTTAAAAAGAGCATAACTCATATTACAAATCACCAAAGAGTCTCGTATCATTTGACAGATAAAGTCTAAGCAACTCATATTGCAGATAATTAATGACATAGTCTTCGATCATTTGATAGATAAAATTTTAAGGCTTACAATGAGCATGTCACAAGTGGCTCATTCTGCTTTCAAAAGTTATATATCAAAGATGCTAAAGTCTTTGCTTCAAGAGTATCAAAAATAGAAAAACTTCAAGTTGATTACATATAATCTGCAGATACTTATAATGGAAACCATTGCAGGGATTGTATAATGTTGAAACTTGAAAGTCTAATGTTCCGTGAAATTACAAACACGAACTTGCAAAAACCAGCAACACATAAGGACATCTGAACCTAAATTGGAGAGTTGAATGATTACCAGGCTTGTGATATCATAGACCAACAACTACAGCTGCACCGCAGTAATACATGGGAGCCAGGCCATGGTAACGTTCCTGACCTGCAGTGTCCCATATAATAGAGTGAATCAACCAACATATATTCCTCTTGCTATAAAACAAGTAGACTACTATGGACCACAGGAATTTATTACTACTACATCAATTTATCATTACAACATGTAACTGCTCCTACATGCTTCAAATGAAAATGTTCAAGACCTTTTTTTGTTAGTCATATTTGAATTAATGATCATGTCACTACAACAAATAAACCACGTAGCGAGCATGAATCTAGTAAGCACCAGTGCAGCAAAATCTGTACTAAACCAAAATAAACTAATAACATAAATAATTTACCACAACAGAGCATCCGAGGAAGAGTCATCATGGGGGCAATTGTCCACTAAGTACACAGAATCATTTGATTGTACTGCCGAGAAGATAAAAATAAATTGTTTCATATCCAGATAAGCATACATATACACTATGCTCAAAAGTAATCTTGAGAACCAAGATTTACAATTACCAACCCCAGCCTTTGTTGATAATGCCTCTTTGTCCAGTAATTTTCAGAGCTTGAAGAATAATATTGGTCATCTTCTCTGGTTCTTGAAGAGGCTGATACAAGTCACAATAAAAGAAGGAAAAAAAAAACATTAGCATATAGTGAGCCAATTTACCACATCAATGAAATGTTCAGCTTAGTAACCTTGAGAATGCAAGTTGTGTATAATTAGTGCATAATTAAAAACTGAAACCATATTTGCAAAAACGTAAGTGATCGATGACATGAAGGTAGTCACTAACCTTTAGTAGAATGCACTAGTCCGATCAATCCCTCTATCATTATTGGTAGTCCATTATAACATATTGGCAATTTCCACTATGACTACAACATGCATGTCCAAGCTAATTATGAGGGTACCACTATAGAAAAACAAGTGCATATAATTCGAGAAAACTCACAACAAATACAACTGTTAATTTGTCACTAAGTTCTGTAGAAGGCATAGAATATGTAGTCGGGCACAATAGAGCAGCACACAACTAATCAACATGCTCCCTTCTATTGATCAATCAATAATTTGGGCTCAATAACAATGAAATTAGAAAGAAAAAAAATCAAGCAGGAAGGATACCATTTATAACCATTTCCAAATCTACAAGACCATACTAGGATCAGCATACTAGATAGAATGATAAACATTATAGCTTGGGACACCTAAAGTCTAAGAAAAAAAGAATTGACCTTTCTGGAAGTATGAAAGGAGAAGAAGAGGCTCTTGCCTCAAATGGTCTTCTGTCCAAGATTTCAGAAACATGCTTTCAAAATCTTCAATAAATCCAATCTACAAAACCCACAAACACAATTGAATTGAATAAAACATGACAAAACTAAATTGACTCATCAATGAGATGCTAGCAAAACCAATGAAAAATGGCCTTTCCTTTGCTACTCTTATCAACTGGAGCAGCAACCTTTAGTTTTCCAACTCTCCTGAAAATAAGATGCACATAATACAAATATACACGTATCAGACCTCGCAAACAACAAGCATGAAACTGAAACTTAACAAAGATAGTTAAGCAAAACAAAGTTTAGATAGGTAATGACCCGAAAAGTGCAAATGCAAATGGAAATAAAATGCTAACTAACCTATCATCTCCTTCTCCGATTCATGAACGCCCCGCAATTCGAATCCAGGGGTTGGTTAAGCTCCTTCACCGATTTCAGAGACGAATCGTACCTTCGAAAAGAAAATTTGAACATAACCCAGACAAAAGATAACCTTGTATCCCCAATTCGAATATAACCCAGCAAACACAAATCAAATTTGAATAGAAATTTTCAATTAAAACCCTAAAACCCAATCCAAAAGAAACTCTAAATAAATTGATTAACAGTGAATCGAAAGGCTTACCCAACAATAGTGAAACAATACGGATTGAAAGCGTTGAAATCTTCTCAACACCAACAAGAACTCGTGAGAGGGATTGAGATGGTTTGGCTGTATGGTTTGAAAAAGTGATTGAGATGGGTTCTATGTTTGTCGAAGAGAGATGGGGGAGATTGAGTTTTCAGTTTTGATTAGAGGAGAGTTTAATGGGGGAGATCTGCCAAGAAATTTGTGTTGAGTTGGGGCTACTGGGTTCTTCTGTGCCTAAGGGAGAGTGAGATAGATAGGGTTTCTCAGATGTGGAAGAGAAAATTTTTCAAAGGGTTAAATTTGTCAGGGAGAGAGAAATAGCTTTAAAATTTGGCATATATCCCTTCATGTTGTGCCAAAAAAACAAACAGCTATGACAAAAAAAAAATTGTCTCCTTTGACAAGACGACAGATAAATGTCGTCTGAACAAAAAAAAAAAAAAGCAGATACAACACGAACCGAAATCAAATTTATCTCCTTTGATTAGACGACAGATAACTGTTGTGTAAAGACAAACCTAATTCTCAAAGCTAACTTACCATGGTATGTTGCTATATTCAGACGACAGTTTCTACACCGTCTGTCGTTAAAATATATCAGACGACAGAAACCAACCTGTCTGTCGTCTGATCTCTGTCGTCTGATGAGGTTATTGGCATAGTGAGGTTTGGCTGGGTCCAGCCTCCTGGATCCCAAATTCGAAACCCCATAGAACTAGAAACCAAAACTTTGAGCTTCAAATCCGGATTAAGTTTTTGCACCCAATTTTGTTTGGGCACCCAAAAGAAATTGGACACCCTAAAACAATTTGGGCCTAACGACTGATCTGGGCACCCAACCAGATTTGGGCACCCCTCCACCGGCTGCACCACCAATCCCTGCCTTCAACTTAGCCGGTTTTGAGTTTTATCGAGACATAGAAGGACTCGTCACTGCACGATCCAAACGACGTATAAATCCACTCGCTGCCGCAGCCACTGAATGGGAGTTTTTCGCAGTCACCTCTGCGTATTGGACACCCATTGCCCCGCCAGCCTGCACAGCTCCGATCGGCACAGCCACCACACCGGTCATATATACTTGCAGGTTGGAGAGCAACAAAGTCCGTCACTCTGGTATGGGGATCAGAAATTTGTCTCCGCCAGTCACCCAGGGTTTTCAGACCGCCTTGATCAACACCGCAGTTCCCCGTAGCCGTCATAATTGGGTTGGAGAAGAGGCTAGCCATTGTTGATCCAGTATGCGCTCCTCCAACCCAGATCAGGTCCGATTTGAGCCGCGCCCTACCCGGGTGAATCGAACAACCCCATTCTCGCACCCATCTAGCCTTGGGTCTCATCGGATTGAACCCTTGAGCAATCTCCTCTACATCATCTATTTCACTCTGCAGGCTTGATTTGGTGGTCACCGCATAAGATCGGCATTGGAGGGCCATCAATAAATGGCTTAGGAGGGAGGCCGACTCCGGCCGTCATTGATGGAGCACAAAGCTTCAGTTAGGTAAACCCATCATTACTAGGCTACTGTAAGTATGTAATGATCCAGAATATGTTTGATTTGAACTTCATATTTTACAATCCATAATTATTTGTATGAATTTTTTATATAATAAATTAGTAATATTGTTAACAGGGATTAGGGCGGGTACAGGGACCTAATCCCCAATGGGGATGGAGACGGGGAATCCCCAGTATCTTATTACGGGGATTGGGGCGGGTAAGGGGATGGGAAATGAAGTCGGGTATGGGGATGGTAACTTAATCCCCTTACCCTACCCTCCCCATTGCCATCCCTAGTGTTAACCTAAGGAGAGCTATAATATGCAATGTACAATCACAAACCTAAATTCACAACGAAATCTAGGCTCATGGTGAGTATGTGCATTGTGGTGGTAGTGAAATTATTTGTTGGATAGAGTGGTAAACCAAATTAAAATAAATGCTCAAATGTAAACTAAACTACTCTAAACTAAACTAGTAATATAATGGATGAAGTTAGGGGTTGGATTGTTTACCACTAACCTCCCTTACAAGTATTGAAGTTCAAATACAAGTGATGCTATTCTAATTTTCCAATTACCCTTTTTGCATCCGGATAAGACTACAAAGGCTTAAACTCCTTTAATAGTATCAATTCCAACCGGATAAGTCTAGAATTGACTACCTAAGAACAAATCCTATCACCGGTTAAGTCTTAATTCATTGTTCCTAGATGCATAAAGCTTTGAGTTTAGATAATCATGACAGCAAATCAATCCTAGATCTAGGTGATTTTAACTCACAACCTTCACATGCACATAGAAGATGCTATCATGCTATTAATGATCAAGGTTAACTACTCCCTAAAACATTTTTTCATGAGATGACAAACACAACACATTCAAAATAGTTAAGTTTGAATGAATGCATTCATTTCTTGAATTAGCATATGAAGATGAAAATCACAAATAACTTCAAATGTAAATTAAAACATCAATTTATACAAGTTTGGCTAGGGCTTTCAACCCTAGCCCCAACAAAATAACTTCTCATTTATAATCATACAAATTAGCATCAAATCTATAAAGTACATCAAGGTAAATTAAAGAGTTGAGGAAAGAATGAACTAGTTGAAGCTTGACAAATCAATGGGTAACCTCTCCTTCGTTTTCCTCCTTCAATACTCCTTGAATCCTCCTTGGTGGTAGAATGGATGGATGATAAACTTCTTGATGGTGATGATGAATGGAATGGTGATCAAGATATGATGCTCATTTGGCCAACTTTGAGTAGTAGTGATGGAGTAGTAGTGGTGGTGATGGAAGTTGAGGAGTATGGATATTATGAGTTTAGATTTTGGGAGGTAGATATAGAGGTTTTGTGGAGGAAGTGAAGAAAGAAAGAAGATGTAATGGGGTGGTATGGGTGGTTTTGCTTGTAGGGAGATGGGATGGTTAAATTGATGGAGAGAGGTGTGAAATCATCACTAGAAGCAAAATGGAGCAGCTATAGGCTTGTAAGAATCATGAAGGAAGAGTGTTTGAGTGGTAATAGATCCCAAAATCAAGGAAAAAATGTAAGGAGGGAGTGGTGTAGATTAGGGTAGGTAATCATGAGAAAAGATGGTGATTACACCCTAAAACATGGAAGATTTTTGGGTGAGGATGATGGTGGACTTTTAGATAATATGGAGAGTTGAGATGGTGCGGGAAAAGGAAAAATGGTTGTGTTGAATTTGAACCAAAATATTTGGAATTTGGTTGTGATAGAATGATGATGAATGGATGTAATGGAATAGGTACAATGTTACTCCTCCTCCTTGCTTCTCCATGAATATGGCCGGAAAACACAAGGCACCACAAGGCACCACCGTGAGTGGTGGTGCTTTGCCACATGTGCCGCCATTTGTGGTGGTTCGCCAGAATTCAGAATTTTACTTTTTGCTCCACATTTGACCATTATTTTTCCTATCTCAAATTCTCCACTTCAAAGCTCAAAATGGATGTTTCCTTCACTCTTGCAATATTTCTAGATAAATAAGAAAATGGAAAATTCTCATACACCCCAAATCTAGCAAAATACTTCCCATACACCCCATCAACTTATTTTTATTCCCACGCACACAAAACTTTCCACTTTTTCTCCATACTTTTCAAAACCACTCACTATTCATCCCACTAATACCCCTCTCCATCATCTTTTTCTTCCTTTTTATCTTAATAACTTATTTTGATAAAGCGTGGTGGGCTCATATCTTGAAATTATCTGTTTAAATTATAATTGCAGCTAAAGCTTCATCCTCTATATTCAAAGGTAAGCAGTTAAAACTCTATTATCCATAATTGCCCATTTAGATATCATTCTATCAAGATTAGATTTATTTGCAAATTGTAGAAAATTTGAAAAAGAACTTGAAGAAGAACAAGAAAAGCTGAGAAGAGCAAAAGACTTCAGAAATAGGCTCAGCCGAGCTACTCCTGATTACTGGGATAGAATATACCTAGTACAAAAAATCATCTACAAAATCGAGAAAAATATCGAAGAACTAAAGTTTCATGGTTACAGAAGAACAAAAACCTCTTGACTATTTGAGCATTGGTTAGATCCGCAAATCACTGGTATCAGAGCTTGCAAAGAGCTCAAAAGGGGAATCCCCAACGGGGACAATGTCTGAATTAATATTAGAGAAGTTGAATTCGCTACTAAAATAGTCTGATGAGAAACATCAGAACCTGCAGAAAGAAATATCCAGATGTCAAGATCATCTAGAAAAATTACTTGCTATAATCTACCAATTAGAACAATTGGAAAACAAAATAGATTATATCAAGGAACTTCCAAAAACGGAAGAAAAAAAGCTAACAAGTGTTAGTAGAAAAATCAATGAACAACAAAAAACGCTGGATTCTATGAAAAATTTACTGAAGGACAAGAAAGTGCCTACAGTAAAAACAAAGAAAACTAATGGATTCAAACCATTAGAAAGACCGGAAAAGAATCTTGTTCCAAACATGATTTTTCTAGAACCATCTACTAGTCAAACTAGTATTCGGTATGAAAACCTGAAAGAAGTCAGAGATGTCAAAATGATGAGCATCTTCAGGAAAAAGAAAGGAGTACAACTCCTAAATGCTGAAGAATTCGAATTCAACGAAATCGAACATGAGGTAAAAAACTCCTCAATTCCAAAGTTAGATTTTAAACAAATCTACAAAAGGGGAAAATTTGATATGCTGGATAGCCATAATTTCAAATTACTCGAATTCACAACCCCCTCCACAACAGGAGAAACAGATCTCTTGATGATCACTCCTGATGAAGTTGCCAGAGCAAGAACAAAAAATTAACAATTTATGCATATTGGAGTAGTCTAAGTAGGCATAAAACTTCTTGCCCGAGAATGCATAAACTGTTCAGTTCTATGTGTCTTACAAGACAATAGACTAACAGATTTTCAAGCTAGCCTGTTGGGAACACTTGAAGCATCTTTATGCAATCAGGTGGCATATTTCAACTGCTTCCCAAATTTCTCAACCAGCTTGAAAGATGCAGCTCACTGTCTAAGACTGAGAGTCAAGACAGATGGCATATCGATGAAAAAAGATATGCAGGAATTGGCAATAGTATACAGAATATACTATAAACTGATGAGTACCACAGTAGAGCCTAAGACAAGGATATCAAATATCCCAGGTCGTACTACCGGATTCCTCACCAGTCAGAAGAACCATTCACAACAGATTCATAAGATTACTTGGAATGAAGTAACTTTTCCCATTGAATGGAAATTATCTGGTCCGAAAAAACCAGCAGAAAATGCCAAAGCGGCAATTTATGAAAGCAGAAAGACTGGAGATATTAGTCTAAAATTCGACGATCAACGGAAAAGTGACGTCTGTCCTGAAAATATCAGGGTAAACAAAAATCTTCTTAGAAGAAGCTACAACACTAGAGAAACTAGTGTTAGTGGTACCAAATTCTCTGTTGAATAACCAACAGAGCCTATCACTGAAGAAGAATTAGAAGCTGATTTGAACAGACCAGTTAATATGCTTAGAGCACAAAAGCTCTATCATCTCTATGATGAAGCAGAATCTTGCAAAAATCCTGAACGATTAGAAAAACTAATCGAAGAAATGAAAAAGTTCAAACCAGGAAAGGAAAGAAAACTCATTCCCTATCAAGATATAGAAATGGAAGAAGGAGAAAACTCCAATTCCAAAACTTTCATCACCAGAGAAAAGGGAAAAGTAAATTCCCTATACAGAAAGCCCCTACGGGCATAAATGGAGAAAGAAATTCTCAAAGATTTGTCCCGGAAGACAATATACCCAAAGTACCAATTTCCTCTCATGGTATCTGGCTAAATCTAGACAAAGCTCTAGACAAGAGAAAAACTCTTGACCAATGGATTGATAGCCTGATGATGGCTTCTGCTCTAACCCTTGGAAAATTTGAAGCACCAGATCTTCAAATGTACTACGAAACTACTCTAACCGGAGTAGCAAAAAAGTACTACTTCTCTTTCAAAGAGACTGCCAGAGGAAAGGACTGGCTAGAAGAGATAAAAAAATTCAAAATCTCCGTATGATTTTGCAGTACCCCTGTACGATCAGTTCTGGGGAGATCTCTCAAATCTGAGTGAGAAGGCTAAAGAAACGGCCAAATCAAATATCTATGCTCTCAAATTTTGTGACATGAGATATTTTGAAGAATACTTGAATGAATTTCAAGAATACTGCTGTACTATAGGTGAACTAGAGAATATTGATCTAGTTAACTTGTTGCACAGAAAACTCCCTGAACCATGGAGAACAGCTGTGAGAGAAAGCATAGCTGAAAAACCAATTGAAAAATTTTCAGTTGGAGGAATTGCTGACAGAATTAGGCAATTATTAAAAGAGCAACGCAAAGCCAATCTTAGAGCAAAAATGGCTAAGAAACAACTCAAAGGAGTTGAAAATTTCTGTTATGGAATACTGGATATGCCAACCAACTGGGGATGTCATGAATCCAAGTTCCACAGAAAAAGAAAAGAAAAATATTACTCCAAAAAATTCAGAAAGAGTAATAAAAAAAAAGATTGGAAATTTAAGAAAAGTCCAATTACAAGAAACAACAGGATGAAGATCCTAAAAAGAAATTCTTCAAGAAAAAGAAGAATCACCAAGTCAACCATAAACAACCAAGCAAGAAAGCTTGCAGATGTTGGTTATGTAAAGCTGAAGGGCACTATGCCAATGAATGCCCGGAAAAGGGTAAAAGATCTACTAAAGCTCTATTCGAAGAATACGAATCCATAGTAGAAACAACAAACATGAAAGACTACAAAATAGCCTATTCTGATGATGAAGAAGATGACAGGTCAGTTTACTCTGCCTGGTTTGAAGAAGAATCATCTGACACATAAACAGATTCTGAAGTAGAATACTTAGAATCTAGACAGATGAACGTTCTTAAAGTCAAAAACTGGGAAGAAAGCAAGACAGAAACAATAATGTCTTCTTATCAGGTGAACCCTGGTACATTCGTTTGTGACTACTGCCTATGTCATGAAAAGAATGGACTTCCTATGTTTTGTGAAGAGTCAAAAAAGACTTATCACAAAGAATGCATCATAGCTAAAGTAAGAAGAAAAACCATGTCACACCCCAAACCCGAGACCAATATTATACTGAAATATGGTACCCGAATTCGTGATGTGGGTTATTACAAATAAAACTTCCTCAATGGATAAATTAAAGTAAAAGAATTTGCAAATAAGTCTGAATAATACTTTTATTAGAAATTGAAATTATTATTTTTACAATACTAAAGCTGAACAAAATATATTACATTATTTCTTTTGAGAAAGCGGTAGAAAATAAAACATTCATTTATTTAGAGAATCGCCCCATTTTCCCCAAGCGTCTAATCGCTACCTGAAAACAAGAAGGTGTAGCATCATGAGCAACACAAGCCCAGTAAGTACACAACATACATTCTTATATTAATGTGTCTTATAGGAAATCAAAGTGAATAACCAAGTAAAAATGTACCGGGAACCATTTATATGTTCAAACGAATTCTTAAATATGTATATGTATACGCACAATACACACACACATATATACAAATATATTCATCCGTGTGAATGGTTTATAATAAATCATATAGTCACATCTCCTTATTGAACCAACAATATATTGCAGCATTAATATGTGAAATAACCTCAAAGAAATGCATGCTCAATTCTCTTTTTCACTTATCATCGTAACATATTAATAATATATCGCAGACAGATATTTGATCGAAATAATATAAGTACACTTCTCTTCTTAGTGAATTTTCGGATTAACTGGTAATAAATCATAAATACAAGTGCTAGGGTCCAACGTACTATACCCAAAGCACGAGTAAGCCAGGTTGACTGGTAACAAATCATAAATCCACGTACTAGGGTCCATAATACCAAAGCACGGGTAAGCCGCAGCATACAGAGGACAAATCCAAAGTATGTATACTCAAGGAGAACACCTCTTTCCTAAGAGTATAATAGTGCACTATCTGTAGGGACTAGGGCCCAAGCTTAACGTCTCATAACACCAAAACACATTTACCAGTAATTTACTTAAGCACGGGGTTGTAGAAATCACCCGGCTTCACAACTGTACTTTTCAAACATAATCAAATTTGCAAAATACAATCTTTATTAATTATAGATCGTAATATATGTATATGTACACACACATATAGATACATATATTTAGCAATAATCTCATATGAAAACATATGTAACATAATTGTATAACACAAATAAGTAAATTCACTTGCAAGCAACATAATAAAATAAATAAGCTTATACATAATTGAAATCAAGTAAAATAATAAAGCACAAGCATTAAATGAGTAACTATACACAATTAATAAGCTTGTAAATAACTGAAATAAAGTAAAATAATAAAGTACAAGCATTAAATAAGTAAATATACAGAATTTAACAAAATTATATTATAGTTAGTATTTCAGTTCTTATGTCCAAATCCATTGAAGTTCATCAACCGTGTTCATGTTTCTCCGATTAGAGTCATCAAACTTCAAGATGTGTTATATTGTCCATCACAAGTCCGAATTAGTCAAATGAGTACACCATTTCAAAGGGTTTTTCACAAGGAATTCAATGGAATAAGTCATGTAGTCCAGATCAGAGGGATATAGTCCAGAAATGGTGAAGATCCATAACAGTGCAGAAACCGATATTTTTGTTACTGACCTTTGATTTCTTAGTCTTTACGTACAGTGTAAAATTACCAATACCTCTCAAACTCTCCAGATCACAAGTAGAGGTCCTAAGCTTCAAATTGATATAAATTTTGTAGAAAATGATTAAGGAATGAGGGAGATATGAATTTTTGAAGTTGTGGTGGCTGTATGAGATTTCCAGCGAGTTTAAAAGTTGAAAACTTTGATTAGCCATAACTTCTTCATTTCTTAACCTTTTTTAGTGATTCAAAAGCCTAAACTGAAGAACTTTTGATGAGGAATTTAATACTGTAAATATTTGTAACAAAACAGACTTTGTTATATACGAAAATACAGGTTTGCAGCAAAGCAGATCCTTTTCCATTTTATCATTGATTATGTAGTTTGATAAATCTTAAAGACAAAAGAATATAGAAATGTATTCATGTACTTACTTAAGGAACTCAGAAGGTCTTGTGATCAAACTTTGGACTTCTTTCACAAAAGGAAACTTCTTAAGGGAAATAGGATGAAGGATTTGTGTGAGGAACTTTTAGTTGGGTTTTCTCTTCAACTAAGGGAGTTTTTGATCAAATTTTGCATTTGATCTTCAAGTTGAGTATGATCAGATCATAATGATATATATAGGCTAGAATTAAGTACTAAGATAAGTGAGTGACTAATATTGTAATGCAAGTGGCTAATCCACTAGTTAGGTTAAATGATTAAAAGGAAGAGTAAAATTAAAAGAGTAGTAAAAGAAAGAAAACATAAAGCAGCT
The DNA here is from genome assembly GCF_958449725.1 of Rosa rugosa. NCBI lineage: Eukaryota > Viridiplantae > Streptophyta > Magnoliopsida > Rosales > Rosaceae > Rosa > Rosa rugosa. Next base: position 28,792,104 of record NC_084826.1, read on the forward strand.
TTGCCAATTATATATATATATACATGCACACATCCATAAATATATAGATACACATTTACCTAATTGATAAGTAAAGAACTTTAGTGCTTTCTTAAGGTAAAAAGAAAATATCAATAATTAGTACTAAAATGACATGCATCATAAAAATAATATGGATGAGAGTCTTGAGCTTAATAAAAAAGTAAGACATTTCGAATATAACTAATAATATAGTACTCTATAGTTGACACTAATTTTCGGGTTATTACAAACCAAGCATGGCCTTATCAGCCAATTGGTTGAACAAGAATATGAAGAATATTTCTCTAAACAAAAAGAGAGAGAAATAGAACCTTTGTTCCAAGAAATCATGGAACCATCTTCCTCAAAAATAAAGGAAGAAGAAAGCGATGAAAATATAGAACTGGTTGAACCACCAGCAATTGTTCCAGAAGAATGCAAACCATTCATACCATAGGAACAAGTTCAGGAAAATGAGCATCAACCGTCTAAAATCGTCTCTACTAGTAGGTACAGCAACTACATAGAGATTGGATTAAAATTCCCTGATCACAAGAAATATCATCTACATGCATTTGTAGATAATGGGTCAGGATTCACTGTTGCAAAGAGATTTGCAATTCTAGAAGAACTCTGGAAAGAAGATAAGAAAAGAACAGCTACTGGTGTCACATTTCACGGAAGTCACCTTACAGTGAACAAAGTAGCAAAAAATGTTCATATCACCATTGGTGGAGGAACATTTATCATCCACAACGTTTGGCAGTCTGAAGGCCAAGGATCAGATTTCTTGTTGGGAAATGATTTTATCCTCCACCAAAGATTCATCCAGGATGAAGAAGTGATAGGCTTCAGAAAAGGAGAACGGGTGTTCTGGGCAGACCGACTTACACAAGCAAAAAGTGTAGTAGGTCCAAACTTTACTACTCAGTATCAGAGATCGCAACATAATAGTGGTGATCTTACCCCCTACAAGCCCAAATTTGAACCCATACTCCAAATTAAACAACAAGAAGAATTACTTGTTGAAGAATCTTCTTCTTCTGAAGAAGAAACTAGTGAAGATGAAGAAGCCAGTTTTCTCCATGAGCACAATCTCAAGCATTTTCAGAATAAGCTTGAGTCCTAGTAAATTCCAACTCTTGACAAAATCAAGAAACTACTCGAACAGAATATCGATATAGATCCTCAAAAGTTTTGGGAAAAAGACCCAGTGGTCTGTGAATTACGATTACATGACATGAATGCTATCTGTCATGTCAAAGCTATTCCTCAATACAAAGAGGAAGATTAGATAGAATTCAAAAAAGATGTTGAAGATCTCTTGAACAAGAGATTAATTCAACCTTCCACTAGCCCTCATCATGCTCCAGCATTCTACGTGAGAAATCATGCAGAAAACATCAGAGGAAAAGCTAGAATGGTAATTGACTACAGAGATGTCAACAAGAAGACTGTCAAAAACGGTTATCAAATTGCTCAAGTACGAGTATTGATCAATCAGCTCAGAGGAGCTAAAGTCTTTTCAAAATTCGATGCAAAGTCGGGTTTTTGGCAAGTCAAAATGCATCCAGAGAGTATCCCTCTCACTGCGTTTGAAACACCACAAGGTCATTACGAATGGTTAGTAATGCCTTTTGGTCTAAAACAAGCTCCCTCAATCTTCCAAAGAAAGATGGATGACATCTTCAAACATGTTGCAGAGTTCTGCGTCGTCTACATGATGACATCCTTGTCTTCTCCAAAAATAGAGAAGAACACATGAAACACCTCCACGAGGTTGTAAAGCTGATAGTTCAGCATGGAATTATCCTAGGAGAAAAGAAAATCTTCTTTATCTTAGATGAAGTTGATTTCCTAGGGATAAACATCAAGAATGGAGTAATAAAACTCCAACCTCACATCCTTGAGAAGATCTGGAAGTTCCCAAATAAAATTCCTGATGCTAAGAGTCTAGAAAGATTCTTAGGAGTTATCAATTATGGGAGAGATTTCATTCCCAAAATCTCAGGACTAACAACAATGTTATCTCCTAAGACAAGTTCCAAAAGAAAATGGAACTTCACAGAAGATGATGAAAAAATTGTAAAGCAGATAAAAAATCTCTGCAAAAATCTCCCTCCTCTACAACAACCAGAGGAAAATGATGATATTATCCTCCAAACAGATGCGAGTGATAATTACTGGTCTGGTGTTGTCTTGGCAAAAACGCCTGGAACTAACATTGAAAAGATCTGCAAATTTTGTAGCGGCAAGTTCAGCCCTGCAGAACAAAATTATCCCACAGGGGAAAAAGAAATTTTGGCTGTCAAGAAAACAATTTTAAACTCTCCAGCTTTTCTTGGAAAACCCTTTACTGTACGCACCGATTGTGCTAGAGTAAAGAATTTCAAAAATTTTAAACTGGATAAAGCTGCTGATAGAGGAAGATTAGCAAACTGGCAATTATTTCTTAACCAATATGAATATAATGTTGAATTAATTGCAGGAAACAAGAACTATCTCCCAAACGCCTTAACCAGAGAAATGGCAATGTTCAGCCAAAAAGATGACGACGAAGGTCGCAATCCCAGAAGCAGAAGAACTGGGAAAGAACATGAAACTGCTGAGGATCCCAAAGAAAAAGTCCTCAAAAGGTTTCTGCTAGGTCCAAAAGGACTAGCCACAACGGATCAATCCCAGGGTAAAGGATTGGCTAGCCCGTCTCAAATGGCAGACGGTAAAGGCTCATCAAGACTGTTGACGGCTATTGCTTTGCCAAAAAGCAAACCTACTCCCACTGGAGTAATAAATGTTTTTAACTATGAACTTCAAACGTTTGATAATCCTGTGTTCAGAACTGGCAGGAGACTAGCTTACCACTAGAAGGCAATCTTGGATAACATCTTATTTGCCTTTCAAGAAAGAAACAGTGGCATAATGTTCCCAACTCTATTTGCATTAGCAGAGGAGCTCCATGAAAATGGCAGGCCACAAGAAGTTCATACACAGCAGAGTGCTGTTCGAAATGAAAAAATTCATTTTCTTGAAGATCCAGAAAGTGCTAGAGTTCCTATCATAGCATTAACAAAATCAGACTGGTTCGAATTCCATAATCTGATAGGAAGTCATAATTCTGAGGCATGTATTCCTCCAACTCTCTTCATTATTGCAAGACCCTATGTTGGAAGATACTTAGTCAATGTTCAGAGTGAACATCCTCAAGAACACAAGCTTTGGCTTGTTGAAAATGGTTTTGTCCATAATCTATGGACTAAAACAAATGATGATCTCAAGGGACTACCCCCTATCATTGTCAACACAGTCAAAAATGTCAGAAAAAATGACTGTATGCTGAGACTGAAGTTCAGATCCACTCCACCAGAATGGATACAGAAAACGAATGGTGAAGTTGAGTACATTTCTCGTATCATTATGTGAGAATTATTCAGAGAAAATATCTTCAGCCCGCCTGTGTTGGATACAATGGCCAGCCAAATTCAAGCATTCCATGGATGAAGGCCATGTCTCTAGACTATATCAAAAAGATCATCTCTGAAGATACAAAGAATACTTTCCTGGCAGCAGGAGAAAAAACAATAATTACTGCTTACGATCGTCCTGACGTAGTCAGCAGTGACCTTTTCCTATCTCTCACCAGAAAAGAGATAGACTCGACACTGGCATGCTTACAGTGGGTTGAAAAGCTTGAAACAGACAACCACTACAAAATGTATGTTGATACAGATGTCGAAGACAATGCAACAACTGCTCGAATGGCCCAGGCAGATAACAACTCATTTGTCCTTGGTCACAATTTAGAAACATACGAGAACATGTGAAGCAACAGGTGTAGAGAACACCGAAAGCAATTTTTGAACTTTTCCCAAAAAGCTGCTTTTGCTTTTCAAAAAGACAAGTGAAAAACATTTCACCTAAAGGAATCTGCTTTTCCCCGTCCGACCTCCACCATCAGGAGCACTCAGGAAAGCAGAAAATCACGGAGTTGTTTTGTACATTTTTATGTTTTGAATTCCAGTTTGAGTTCCGCTCCCTATATAAGGAGCTTTAGGTTCAGTTTGTAAGGCATCGAATAATTCTTCCATAAAAAAAAAACCCACCATCAGAAAAATTTCAACTCTAGATTAGAAAATTGAGCAGAAGAGTCTTCTCTCAAGAAGTAGCAGTGTGCTCTTTCCTTTCTATCTAAGTGTGGAGTACTTTCTTTTCAAGTAAGTATCTGTAAATCATTCTTATGGATAGCTAAACAACTTCTTAGCTGTTTACCTGAGAATGAGGCTCTGAATTTTAGTCTGTAAATTATGTTTGAATAAATAATTTTAGATTGCTCATCCACCTTATCATTATGTTTTAGTTTGATGTTTTTCGGATTATATCTGTTTCTGCCTTATTCCTGTACTTTTTTTTGGCGCTTAGACTTTCTATTTCTTAGGAAAAATGAACTCAGCTTAAGATAGGAACAAGCAGCAATGATTCCGCCTGTTAAAGTAACCGTTAGGTGAAAAACTTGGGCATGTTGAAGGCTAGTTTTGTTTTTCTCGAAAGTATGAATAAGTTTTCTAGGAAAAAGCAAAGGTTAAACCCAAAAGTCAGCATAGGATATATTAGGCACTAATTTAGAAAAGACTACCCTCATAGGCCTTTTCCCCTAAGATTTGTGTAAATGGGCACAATACAAACTTGTTGGTGCAAGTGGACACAATACTTATGATTTTTGGGTAAACAGGAATTAACCCATAAGAAAATGACTTAGTGAAAGTTAAATTCAATATTTAGGGGAATGCATATATATCTGTAAATTATGGTCTAACAAATAACAATTAAATAAGTAGACGCACTCACCACACTCACTACATAGCGGAAAACTCACAAGTAAGAAACAACAAATAAGTTTCTAAACCTAAAACTACAACAGTAAGAACCTCTCAGTTTCAATTACGTTCACTCTAACCTGCAGGATAACCCCTACAACATTGAATAGTACATCGAGTTGAAACAACAAAATCGGTAAGCTTATGAAAGCTCGTGTGAGTAAACTCAAACAACCAAAACAGAAGCACATGCATAAATCATCTCAACCTAACAAAATCGATATGCAATTAATCACGACAAAGAAACATCAAATACACATCCTACAATATCATGCTAAGTTAACTCATAACTAAAACCCACATGCTCTGACTCTCAATTCAGCATCCATGTTGGATCATAATTCATATATATATATATATATATATATATATATATATATATATATATATATATATATATAGTATAATTTAATGTTGACTAATCTAATTCTATGTTTTGTAGAAAATCTTGACCAGAGGAGAAAAAAATGAAACTCCGGCGAATTTTCCACGCACCACCACCTTAATTTGGCTGTTCAAGTGGCGGCGCACCACCACTCACGGTGGTGCCATGTATTTTCCGGCCATATTCATGGTGGAGCAAGGAGGATGAGTAACATAGCACACATCTATTTCCATTACATCCATTCACCATCATTCTATATCTTAACCAAATTTCAAACTTTTTGGTTCCAACTCAACCATACCTTTCTTTCATATTTTCCATACCATCTCTACTCCCTATTACCCAAAAGTCCACCATCATCATCACTTCAAAATCTATCATGTTTTAGGTTTAATCATCATCTCTCACTCATCATTACCTACTCTAACCTACATCATCACTCCCAAACTCTTTTCCCTTGATTTTGGAATCTATTACCACTCTCATACTCAACCTTAATGCTTCTCACAAAGCTATGACTGTTTTCTTTGGCTTCTAATCACCATTTCACACCTCTCTCTCCATCTATTTAAGCACCTCTTCTCACAAGGAAGAAGACCATCATCTACATTTAGCCATTACATCTTTCTCTCTCTCTCTTCTCTACATAACCCACTATCATCTCCTCAACAAAACCTCCATCTCCACCACTCCATTTTCCAACTATATCCCTACCTATGACTTCTTACATATACCAAGCATCATCTTAATCTCAAGTCTTGAAGAAAGAGTTCAATGAAGAAGCTAGAACACAAGAGGGGCCACCACATCATCTCCATGACAAAGTTTCCATGATCAACCACTTCATCATCCTTCACTTGTGATCATCTCTAGTCATTTCTAAATCTATTCTTAGATAGCTTATTGTTTTCCATTATGTTGATGCTAGTTTATGTAGATATGTGTGAGCAGTCTATTATTGGGGCTAGGGTTGAAAGCCCTAGCCAAACTTGTAATGAATTGATATTTGAGTCTTATTTGATGCAATTTTCATAATCATTTTCACATGGTAAATCAAGAAGTGAATACTTGTATTTGAATCTAGGTAATCTGAATAGTTTGCATTTGTCATTACATGAACAATATTTAGAGAATAGCTAGCTTGGGATACTGAAAGCATGATAGCACACTAGGTGTGTATGTGAGGATAGTGAGTTAAAATCACCTAGACCTAGGATTGGTTTGCATGCTTGATTATCTAAACTCAAACCTCTATGCATCTAGGAGCAAGGAATTGATACTTATCCGGTAATATAACTTGTTCTTGGGTAGTTAGTTTCGCACTTATCCGATTGGCCAAGGATCTAGCGCCCGAGTGGTTTCCACATTCTCCGCCGTGGATCTCCTCTAGAACAACTCTTCCCTCCTCCGGGGTTAGACAGCGGAGGTTGGGATGGGTGAATCCCTGGCGTTAAAGCTTGCCATTCTGGATGTTGTAGCGGGTTGCTCTCCGCTTGAGTTATCACGCTTGGACCTTGTCCTCTGGCAATGTCCCGCTGCGCTTGTATGCGATAATCTCATCCATCCAGCTGGGATTGACTTCAATGTTGAAGATTTCCGCCAGGGTCTTTGTGATACTTAGCCTGTCAAGGCACTCCACTCTTGTGTCCGCTGGACTCTGATGTGGCTGGGCGGTTGCCAGTCTTGCCAGGGAATCAGCCTTGGCGTTCTTTTCCCTGGGGATTTGTGTGATGGTGTGAAATTTGAATTTTTTTAGCAGCGTCTTGACGTACCCCAAATATGCCGCTAACTGCTGATCCTTGGCTTGGAAGCTGTCGTTGACCTGGTTAACGACTAATTGAGAGTCACTGAAGATGTTGACGCTGTCAGCCCCTGAGTCAATGGCGAGGAGTAGGCCAGCGATGAGTGCTTCGTACTCCGCCATGTTGTTTGAAGCTTTGAAGTTGAATTTCAACGCGTACTCCGCGTTTAGTACCCCGGGTCCTGTTAAGATGACTCCGGCGCCGCTGGCCTTGGCGCTAGTGGAGCCGTCCATATGCAGGTTCCAATCTGAGTGTAGAGGAGCTGCTTCTTCAGCGGTTGTCACTTCCGCTCCTGGCTCTGGCTGACGCTCGGTGAGCTCAGCGATGAAGTCCGCCACTGCCTGGCCCTTCATGGCGGTTCCTGGCTTGTAATCAATATCGAACTCACTGAGCTCAATGGCCCACTTGCTGAGGCGCCCCGAGTGTTCAGGGTTCTGCATTACTTGCCTCAGCGGTTGATTGGTTAACACATGGATTATGTGAGCCTGAAAGTATTGGCGGAGGCGCCTGGCGGCAACGATGAGTGCTAGGGCTAGTTGCTCCAAGGGAGGATACCTTGTTTCTGCTCCGTTCATGCCTCTGCCGGCGTAGAACACTGGGAGCTCATCCTGGCCTTCCCGTTGGACAATGGCGCAACTTACCGCTGATACCGATACCGCTAGGTATATAAACAGAGTCTCTCCCTGCACAGGGATAGAGAGGAGTGGGACTGCCGCTAAGTATTCCTTCAGGCCCTGGAACGCCGCCTGACACTCTGGGTTCCAGTTGATGACTTTCTTGTGAGTCGTTTTGAGGAGTTTGAAGAATGGGGCACACCTATCAGTGAGTCTGGAGATGAATCGAGAAAGGGCGGTTAACTTGCCCTAGAGGCACTGGACGTCCACTTTATACTCGGGGTCCGCTAGGTCGAGGATGGCCTGTACCTTGTCCGGGTTAGCCTCGATGCCTCGCTCGCTGACAATGTAACCCAGAAATTTGCTGGCGGTGACTCCAAAGAAACATTTTTCTAGGTTGAGGCGCATTCCATAGGCCAGGAGAATGGTTACTATGATCTTGAGGTTTGCCACATGTCTGCTGGCCTTTATGCTCTTAACTAGCATGTCGTCCACGTAGACCTCGATGATTTTTCCCAGATGCTCAGCGAACATGGCGTTCATCAACCGCTGATAAGTTGCACCGGCGTTCTTCAGATAGAAAGGCATGACATTGTAGCAGTAGAGGCCTTTATCGGTGGTGAAGGTGGTGCACTCCTGGTCGCCGGGGTGCATCTTAATCTGATTATATCCGGAGAAAGCGTCCATCATGCTGAGGAGCTCATGTCCGGCGGTTGCATCGACTAGCTGATCGATACGAGGTAGCGGGAAACTATCCTTTGGGCATGCCTTGTTGAGATTTTTAAAGTCGACACACATCCGCCACTTGCCGCTGGGCTTTTTGACCATTACCAAATTGGAGATCCACTGGGGATAGATGACTTGGCGAATAAATCCAATGCCCTAGAGTTTGGCAACCTCCTCTCCTATTACCTGGTACTTCTCCTCATCAAAGGCCCTCCGCTTCTGCTTGATGGGATAAAAGGAGGGTTTGATGGTCAGCTTGTGAGTGATAATTGCAGGAGAGATACCTGGCATGTCCGCGTAGGACCATGCAAAGACGGCGGCGTTATCACGCAGGAATTGAGTGAGCTCTGCCGCCACCTCTAGGTCTAGCTGGGCGCCAATGCGGACCGTCCGCTCAGGGTGCTCGTCCGAGATGCTAACAACTTTCAAGGACGTCTCCGGGTTGATTGGCTCCTTCTTTACGTACTTCTTCTCCTCATCTCTAGGATTCTCAAAGATGTTTGGGGGCGGTGCCTGGTTGCCCACTGTCAGGATCTCATGGTGGCGCGCTGAGTGCGTTATAGTCGTTGAATAGCACTCTCGAGCCAACTGTTGACTTCCTCTCACACAGCCCGTGCCATTGGGTGTGGGGAATTTCATGAGAAGCATGTATCCGGCGATGATGCATTTGAGCTTGTTGAGTGCCGGCCGCCCAATGATGGCGTTATACGAACTGAAGCAATCGACAATTATGAATTCCGTATGTACCTCCGCCATACATGGACTAGTGCCAATAACCAGCCTCATGTAGTCTGACCCCAGCGGTTGCGTGACGTCCCCGGAGAAGCTGAGCAGTGGCTCGTGATCCTGGAGTAGTTTCTTGTTCCGCTTGAGATGGTCGTAGCAACCGCTGAAGATGACGTTGATAGCGGACCCGCTATCCACCAGGATTCTCCCCATTGAAAACCTGCCAAGAATGGCGTCGACCAAGAATGGGTCGTCATGGGGTAAATGCACTCCGCGCTCCTCCTCCTCTGAGAAGGTAATAGGTTCCCAACCTGACTTTGGGAGTTTGGCGGATCTTTCATAGCGGATGTTGCATACTTCTTTTGGGTGATTAGGGCGCGCATAGCGCTTCCTTGCCCTGTGGGACATGTTAGTGATTGGGGCACCGCCGTCAATGGTGTTGATGCGGCCCAAAGTCTCAACATTGGCGATCACAGGTGGCGGTTGGCGCACCTTGAACTGCTCCATCTTGCCGTCACGGTACAGGGTCTCAATGGCCGTTTTGAGAGCATTGCAGCTGTTGGTATTGTGACCGCTGTCCTCATGGTACTTGCACCACCTGCCAGTGTTTCTTGGTTTTCCCGTTTTTGGGTATCTTGGTGGGGGCGGTGGTGGGATCTGATCCTTGCATTGATTGTATATTTCCTCATATGAGGCTGTGATGACCGTAAACACTGCGTACCGCTGAGAGGACTCCGCCTGCTTGTTGCGGTTATCCCCATGGGTTGGGCGGTTGCCCTTGTTATAATGCTAGTCCCTCTACCGCTTGTTCTGGTGGTGGCCCTGCTGCCATTCCCGCTTCTTGTCAGTTGGCGGTGCTGAAGGGGTCTTGTTAGCGGTTTCCTGATGACTGGAGGATGGCTGTGTTGACTTTGTTGGAGTTGCTGGTGGCGGTGGGGTTTCTCCATATGTGATGAATTCCGCCTGGGTGTGAATGACCGCCTCACTCATGACGTGGGCATACGCCGCATTTGGATGATTGTAGTTGAGGTGATAGAGGAATGGCCCCTTGAGGAGTCCCTGCTTGAAGGCTGCCGATGCCATTGTTTTGTCTAGGTCGCGGCACTGAGACGCTGCCGCCCGCCACCTTGTGACAAATGCCTTCAGTGACTCGTCTGCTCCCTGCTTGACGCTGAACAGCTGACTTGTGTTGTGATGTCAGGCGGATAATAAGATGAACCGAGAGAGGAAGGCGTGTGATAGTGCATGGAATGAACTGATGGACCCCGGCGGACACTCGAAGAACCAGTTCATTGCCTCACCATCTAACGTTTCGCTGAACAAGTGGCACAGGGTGGCGTCGTCAAATCCCTTGTTGTTGGTGACCTTCTTGAAGGTGTCCATATGGACGAAAGGGTCGGACATGCCGCTGTACTGTGACATCTTTGGGGTTTTTGTATACGCTGGTCTGATAGCTTGTAAAATTGCAGCGGTGAAGGGTCCAGGTCTGGAAGCCAAAAGTGGATTCTAAGTTGGCGCTGGGGCACCCGATTCCGCCCGGATTAACCTCTGCTCCAGCTGTTGCATCCTTTCCAATATCTGGGCGGTTGCATCGCCGGCAGAACCAGCCTGGATATTCCGCTGGACCTGCCTGTGCCTTGGCGCAGGCGGATTGCCTTCAGTCCTTGCCCTAGCTTCCGAGCGATTGGTGTGCGGCAGTGATTCCGCCTCCTGCTCTAACATTAGTTGGGGGATGGGCGGTGGTCCCATCCCCAATAACTCAGGTGGGTCCAGCGGTACCTGCATCTGTATGACTGGCCCCGGTACCAATGTGCCAGTGCCGGGTTGACTACGCCTGGTGCTACGTGACTGTTCGCTTTGTGTTGGATTGGCTGTGGCCTCCAGCGTCCTCTTCAGTTCATCAAAACTTGACATCAGCGTAGCCAACTGTCTTTGGGCCTCAGCCTTCTCCTTGCGCACCTCCTCACGCTCTCTGTTTGACTTATGAAGATCCGCCAGTGCCAGCTCGTACATAGTGGTGAGATCCTGGCCTGGCGGGCGGCTGCTGCCTGGGTTGGCTTCACCGCAGGGGTTGGCCGGGGTAGTGAATAATGCGCGGTTAACGCCTACTGCTGGGTCAGTGGGTTGGGGAATGGCGGAATGGTCTGCCTGCTCTTCAGCGTTTCCCCCGCTACCGCTAGTCATGGTGATTGTGGTGGGATGACCTTTTGTTCAAGGATTCCCACAGACGGCACCAATGTTCATGTCTAAAAGTTCGGCGGTAGCTGAACCTTTGTTAACGTTGATCCGGTGGGCGGATCGATACTTGTGATGCTCTCAAAGCCTCCGCTACCTGTCAAGTAAAATACAAAGGGGCGTCAGAGGGAGACCGCGCTGGGCGGTCTTCAACTCTCCGATGCCTAAGTTAGTCAATGTATTTATGTTGACAAAGTAACAGTAGGTAAGTATTGAATGCGTCATTAATGAGGAGAGAGGAGAGAACCTTTTATAGGTGAGGAGGAGGCTGACCTCCTCCTTGTTTTCGATGTGGGATTGACGTGCTTCAGTTCCCAGCTTCAGGAGCTTCTGATGCTATCTTGGCGCGGCGCGTCGGCTGTGATCTGGGGGTGATCCGATGCTGAGGTTGTAGCCCGCCTGGCGGTGTACCTGTATGTCATTCCTTTGGTTGGAATTAGTACCTTTGGCGATACAATGAGCGTGGCCCATTATAGCTAATTATGCTTGCAAATGTACATGTATGTACAGACATTATAAATCATTTCAAAACTCACTACAAATCTCAACCCACAACTGTACTCACAATTTAAACTAAGTAAAGCCAGTAATCCCTGCATAGAAAAGTAGTTCAGGAGATCACCTAAAATCACACAATTCAAACATAGTAAACAATGCGTAGAAATTTAGTTCAGGAGATCACATTAAAATCACACAATTAGAAACCATAGTAATCCCTGCATAAAAATTTAATTTAGGAGATTACAACAAAATCAAGCAATTCAATACCAGGAATAAACTAAAAATCAATACTCAATCATCTACTGATAACATCAATGACCACATCAACAATTTCAAACATCAATGTCAACAATCTCAAACACCAATCACTCAATAATAATCCACAATGCTTTACACAACAATCTCCACACCAATTATCACCACCTTGGTACTGCTGCATAGATTATCACCACATTGATCACTACCTTGGTTATTATCACTTGATACACAAATTCACCATTCTCAAAACAATATTGAAAACCTTTTCAAAATATTATTTTCAAATCTCAAAACCATCACCAAAATCGTATACACTTCTTTCAAAACTCAAAGCAGACAATAATGTCATTTCTTTCTAAATTCATTTATTTTGCACAAAATCACATTGCCCAACAATAGTGAACAAATCATACAATTCCACCAAGATATATATATTTCACGTAAATACACACACACACACACACACACACATGTAGTCATCCACTCAGGGACACCACTAATACCAACTATAGTTCACACTTTACTAATTTCGAAAACCATTTTATAACAAACTTTGTTTTAACTTACTCATGAACCGTTGATGATCAAGTTCATATATTTTAAAACAAATATCTATTTGCGACAAATATGATTTTACAGTTAATGATTATTTCTACTAAAACTATCACACAACTAATTTATCACCCAAAAACAACGTGAGATTACTCACCTCCATATCTTGCTGCGTCTTCACACACAAACCGAGACAAGCACAAAGTCATCAAACTCCGCTCACACAACCCCGTTAATCACCTAATCACATCAAGGTCACACTCAATACTACACAAAGCACACAAGCATTTAAAGTTTGAAACACACGAACTACAAACCTATGGCGACCCAGAGACCAGACTGCCACAACGCCGCCTCCCTAAGGAACCCTACACCCACGACACTTAGGGAGTAAGTGCTTTGGGCCTACAATTCCTCAAAGAGACAAGGCCTTTAGGTTGAAAAACAAGAAATTTATAAGGCCGAAATTCTTAGTTCTTAGCCCAAGTTTACATTAGGTTCATTGAATAGAATTTAATGTGAGTCTTCTAAGTCTAGCCCACTATGACCTAAATTCAAGTGGAGGTTCTAACCCTAAGGTTCCACTTTTGTGGTAAGCAATCAGACGCATCATCAACCATACAAATCCTTACAAAAATTTGACAGGATTAAACATGTCAAATAAAGAGAAAAATATACTTTAGATAAAACAATTTGTGGCCTCCAAGGATAATCCTCCATACCCAAGCTTCGACAGCAACGACCTGCAAAACAAACTAAAGTAGGGATTAGGCTCCTACATCCAATCATTGCCCATGCCCGCCCCCATATCTAAGTTTGAAAACATAAGTTATCTTTTTGATAAAAACGTAGTAGATAAAACCGGTTTGCAATTCCACGTGATCGTCACCACGTAATTATAAATCCACGGCAATTGATCTCCTTCCACAACTTTCATCATAACCATCAATCTATCCAATCACTTTCCGGAATTCAATCACTATCACAAGGCTAGAGACAAAGGGGAAAATCAATAACAAGAGCCGTGCACGCTGCCCACCACCGGTGGTTCGGGATTTTCAATCCCCAAGGAGGGTCAAAACCATCTCCTTACATCCCCATCAATTGCCAACACATCATTTCAACCACACAAACCATTTCAAGTGTAAAAACAGATAATTTCCAAAACATGAAAGATGCCTCATATAAAACTTAGTATATGCAAGAAAAGCATAGATAGAGTTAAAGGCATCCCCTACCTAGAATCCGAGCTTTCTCTTACAATACTTGGCCTTAAGGCAACCTTGTAGCAACCACCAACTTCATAAGACTCTACCAAGATGCCGAGCCTAGATCAAATAAGCGACCTAAACAACGATAAATAAGGCTAGCAATTCACTCTCAATACTCTCCAAAGAAAACCCCTCCTCTAATCTAATCTACTAGCTAATAACCAGACCATTTGGGTTCCAAGAAGGAGCTTGTTGTTAGGAAAAAGTGGTAAGAACACTTTTAAAAGACAAGTTGCTAAAAGCTGAAAACAGAGCTTAAAAAGGAACTGTCAAAGGTCAAGGACAATTGTTCAAAATACTAGAGGTAAATTCTTGAGAAAATATTGAAAGAAGGATGGTTTAACAACCAACTCAGTAAGATTAAAATGGTTATTGAATTTCAAGTTAAGCCATTCAAAGAGTAAAGGACTTAAAGGCCAAAGTAAAACAATGTGCAGATCTTTTCCAGAAATATAAGTTTCTGTACACATATTTCAAAATTCCATAAATAATTCTAGAAAAATGCTTTTGGAGTGATTAAAATTCTGAAACATTCATTTTTGTGTCTACCATCTTTCACTAGAAAAAACTAATCCCAAATTCCCAACGGTTTAGCACCAGTTTTGAAATAAATGCAACTAGGTCAGAATGTACTGAAAACTGAAAAACTGCAGAAAGTTGTTCTTTTGTGCAAAGTTCTTTTGGTACCCAATATGGCCAGTCAAAGAGAACCCAACACACTTAAGGGACATGTCTAATGCTTCTAAAGACCTAAAGCTCGAGTTACTTTCTTATACTATATGGGCAGATGTTGTAGCTCAATGAAATGATGTATTGTGACATGATATTTGGACAGCTATGAATAACAAATAAACCTTTGAACCAAATACGATTTTAATATTCATGGTATAGCCATGGCCTAGCAAAATTCCTAGACATTAGGATGAATGAGGAATCACAGTTAAAGCAGCAATATACCCACAACAGTAGTGACAAGTTCGTAATCTTCAAGAATTCGTAACAACAACCAAATCAAAACATGGTGTTAAGGAAAGCATGATACTCACAAAAGACCAACAAAAGAGGTGAGTTTTACTGAGGGCTTTAGCTGGAAAGAGAGTTGAGGGAATTTGATTTGATCAAGCCCAGTTGCATGCCAAGAAGTTTGCTTGAATTTGGACATGCAAAGTGAAACAGAAATTCCTCCATAAGTGGAAAAGTTGTTTAAATGTATTGAGCCTAAAGATTGATAAAAGGGATAGGAACTTGATTGTACAGTGACCTTACCAATTATTGGAGTCAATCTCAAACAAGGTTTGAGGAATTTGGGTAGAGCAAGAGGAGGATTACAAGCAGAAATTCGAAGCAGGTTCGTCTCTGAGCAGCTCCCACTTCGATTGGGGTACAGGTCTCAAAACGACTCCAATAGGGCTGAAATTTGGAGGTTAGAAGAGACAAATATGAACAACTTTGATGAAAAAGATATTTTGATCAGAGGCCCCGAACTAGGCGTTCTGGGATATGAAAATAGACTGATACGCACAGGAAAGAGAGGAAAGGTAGAAGGAGAAGGATGAATGACAACCTCTAACTTGGATACTTCCTTTTGAAGGTCTGGGATGATTTTCTAGGAGAGGTTGCCCTATGCATGGTGGCAACGTGGGATGGAGGAGCTGAACGAGGTTCTCCTTTCTCTCTGCCCAATTTTGACGAGAACAAGAAAAGAAGAAGGCTTGGGCTTTACGTGTGGGGTAGAAGGCTCAACTTGGGGGCAGTAAAAGAGTTTGAATCAGATAAATCATGGGGTAAGAAAATAGGTTGTAAAACTAAAATGATGGGGAGATAAAGTATAATAGATAAATACAAGAAAAACTCAAAATTAAAATGTTGACAAGACTAAATAAGAATTTGGTTTTACCAAACTTGTATTTAGACAGAAAAATGGCAAGGTAAGTTTTGTCGAAAATTTGCTAGGTTTGAAAAATATATTGAGTAAATAATTAGTATTTTTTAAAGATAGAGGAATGGTTGATGAGTAAGCGTCGGGTAAGGCGAATAGAAATTCCACAAATTGTTAAGAAATAAAGTAAAATAAGAAAATCATAAATGCACGCACAAGTAGATTTCAAAATTAGGCAAGGATGATCATGAGCTACAAAAACCTTATTGGGTCAAGGGAGATGTTCGGGTCAAAGGTCAACTAATTTATTGGGCTAGGTTTACTAGCATACTCGTTTGTTGGGTGTCCAAAACGGACTCTAACCTTAAGCTATTTATGGGCCTAAGGCCCAAGCTCAAGCTATTCCCAAAAGTCTTTAGCCAAACAGAGGTCGCGAAAAATTATCCCGTCCAAAAGTGACGTTCGGAATTTCACGGGCCTACAATAAAACCAAAAACTACGTCAACCGAGACGAAACTTCATCAGGGACACCACAAGGTCTCTGGAACATATCTAGGATCAAATCATGCAAACAAAAAGACAATCAAACAGTCGGATCCTCACTGATAGAAAATCATAAGAACCGAAACTGAAAATATCCTAACTCATCCAAAAGATCGAGCAATCCCAAAACTGAACATACCTACATGTTCGTATCGACGAATGAAGGCTAACGGAGTAAAGAACTGCTCCTGAGGAGGCTAGATGCGCCGCCCCATGCGCCGCCAAGTAAATGTCAGAACTAGGAAGATCAGCTTCATCCATCTTGTATATCACAATATGATGAGCAACTTTCATAACTAACACCAAGGTCGATTCGTCACTAGCTTCAAAGATCTCAGCTGTTAAACTTCAAACCTTGATTTCTCCCCCCACACTTCGAATCGATCTTTAAAGGTGATATGGAGGGAAAGAGCATGAGAAGAGCTACAAAATCCAACCAATTTCGTGCCCCGCCGTAGTCGGAGGAGAGAGATGCGTCTAGCTCAGCGCCACTGTGATTTTCATCCTCCGATCCGCCGCATATGGTGTAAATCCATGGAGGAGAGTGGCTCAGGTCCAAAGAGGAGACTAAGGCGCATTGGTCTAGGCTGGTTCCACCGCTGGAGGATGCCGGGAAATCGAATTCGATCCGGGTTGGGTCAAGGGTTCTCGGCCAGGTTGGAGTTGGCTGAGGGAGAGATAAAGTTTCGGACTTTTCCGAAAACTTTCCAAAATTGGAAAGTGAATATATTTTCCCAAAAATTCCTATATATAGTAAAATCTCCAAAAATGGAAATAACTTCTTCATACGATCTCTGATTTGAGCGTGCCGAACATACCGACACGCTCTACAACTTTTGTGAATGAAGTTTTCGAAGAAACTAAAGAAATAAAAAGTCAACTCGTGACCCCTTGAAAATAAAACATTTCGAGTAATTATTCGTCCGAAATACTTTCACTTCACTCCTAAAACAACTAATCACACAACAACCAAAATAATAAAATTAGAAAATTATTCGAAAATTAATAACTAATTTCCGGGATATTACACTCTTAGCTCAGCTACGACCTTCAAACACAAAGTAAGTGAGGAGAAGTACTAATAAGCTAGCTAGAAATAAAATAAAACGACCCAGGTATGGTGAAGAAAATCATATAAAAACCAAAAACCAATAGAACTTCCCCAAAATCTCCCAAATCAAAGCACGAGTATGGTTCCGAACAGTACTCGATAATTCTCAAGATAAATCTAATAATTCATCGACGAGTCCTACACGCCAAGATATTCTCGATATGAATACAACTCATGAAAGAAATTCAAATGCGAAATGAATGAAATTTCATCATTTAATTATTATCCTCAATTCGGGAAGAACTCATCAGAAAGTTCAAAATCAAACAAATCATAAAGCAATTCCATTCTCGAAAATTATAATTGAAATTAATAGACGACATTCTGGTAAAAATCATATATGTCAATTTTAAATTATAAATGAAGGCATTCACTTAACAATAGTTGCATGCATATTTAATTTCAAAATAAAAGTCCACTCACAGTATACAGTTAAGCCTGCTATCGATCTGAACTCTCCTCACGTCCTGTACAATATAGCACTCATAAATAACTAAACCAAAGACCGGAATTTAAATTTGCGTTAAACAAAAACTAAACTCTAAACACCACCTTCGTGTGCCAAATCCTCCAATCTTCCTTAGATTCATCTTAAACTTCGCCACTAATATCGATTCATCGATTTAAGCATTTTAAAGCAGAAACGAGGGAAATCCAACGGTCGGATTCCCGCAAATCGACAACCGAAATTCTGAATTTTGGAAATTCACGATCAAAACCAAACCTTCTCCAATTTTCACCAAACACATAACTACAAGTTATACAGACTACATCCAACCCAACCAGCCAAATCAAAAGGTTGGAATCGGCCCCATGCGCCACTGAAAGTGGAGGCGCATGGGGCCCACACGCCGCTGAGCCAACCCCTGAATCGGGTATCAATACCTATGCCAAATCTTCACAACGACAAGCCCAATAACTTTCATAACTGCAACAAAGTCCAATTTTAAGTCTAGAGGCTAGAATTTACCTCGAAATGTCGGAAAAAATCCTAGAATTTCAAATCCTCAGCATGCACACCTCAAACCGGATCAAGAGGCTTGGAGGGATTGGTGTACGTCATAAGGGCTTCAAAATCCGACAAGAATCGTCGTCGGAAGTGGCAGGAATTGGAAGTTTCGACCTGATCGACCCGAACAGTGGCTACTCTCGATTTTTTCTTCGATTCACTTTCTTTCGGCCAAATCACCTCCAATCACCGCCACAGACTTCAAGAGAACGATGGCGTGGTTCGAAAAGGGAGGTACGGTTGGGTCGGGTTTCCGGGCCGGCTGGATAGAAAGTGAACAGTGTAAAAGAGGTGAGTTTCTGGAAATGGAAAGTTACCGAGGTGATATCTCTATTTATAGCCAATTTTCCAGAACAATAACTTTTACGTTTTAGGCTATAATTTCTCTATTCGAACTCCGATTTAAGCATGACACAGCTCCACAGACTCGGTTTAACGTCCTCTACAACTTTCGTGGGGAAAATTTTCTCAAATTGTCATTCTATAAAAAGTTGATCTTTAGACCCCCCTAATTGGTAAAACAAAAATCGAGGAAAGTAAAATTTTAAGTAATTAACTTATATATAGTAAATGGGTGAACCAGATACAGGGCGTATCAAGGAATTCATCAGACGACCGTCATAGACAAAATTCAGTGAGTGGATATTTATTTTTAAATTATTGTGCATATAGTATTATTTTCCCAGTATTAATTTATCGTATTGATTTTATGAGTTACTTATGATTTATAGGAATTTCTTGATATTATGTTTTTCGATGACGTGGTGATAAATTTCGAGTTCAATCGAAGTTTGATATTTGATTTTACAATTTATTGATTTTCATAAATTGATGACTTATCGGATTCCATAAGTTACATTTTCGATAACACGGTGATGATATTTGAGTATTGATAATTTATCAGAATTTCATAAAATTGTGCTTTTAACAATTTATTGATGTTTTACCGAGTTGATATTGAGTTTCCTTTCCAAAAGTATTTATTAATTATCGAGTTTACATGAGTTATAGAGATTTTCTTTCGGAAAGATAATGATTTAAAAGGGTCCTTGACCCAATGCAAAAAATTGGCCCAATATAAACCCATTTTACCCTACAAATAGAGGTTTATTCCCACTAACCCAATTTAACAGTCAAACTACAGTTTTGGGCTCCGAAAAATTAAAGATTACATATTGCCGCTCAACACCCTCACCTATCTCTCTCTCTCTCTCTCTCTCTCTCACCACCATTGTTAATTCCCTCATATACCTCAATCTCTCTTCATTTCACCCCCAAATCTTCAACTCCGATCCAAATCTCGATTCTTCAACCAAATTTCCATTAGATCCAAACCGCCAAGAACCATAGTGTCACGCCCCTGATTTTTAATATAAATAAAAATCGATATATAATCTCATAATTATACATGCGTGATCGTTCAGTCATCAATACAAAATACCTGGAAACTTTTTCCCTTTTAAACCAAGTACATACTGATGCCCTGAATCCTCAAAATTAATATACACTCACTCTACAGAGTTATATATTACACAAGCTTACGAATTAAATTGTCAACAACAAAATAAAACGTAAATGCTCCTCAGAGCTCGCTACAAGCGGAAGTCTTTATAACGGTAAAGTCACAAAATTGGCTTCCTACCGTAAAGCTGCAAGCACGCCACCTCAGCTTCAGCCACGATTACCCTGACCTGCAGGATTAACCCCTACACCGTTTGAATGGTGCACCGGGTTGCCACACAACAAACCCGGTAAGCTTTTGCAAGCCCGTATGAGTATCTCCAAACCATACATGCACAACTCGCCCAACGAGGAAACCCATCAACTCGTAAAAGGAACACACACCCTGTTTTCCCAAAACAACCCATTCTTTTCCCAAAAGAAACAACTCGAGTCACCCCGTGACTGAAATCATATCAATTGAAAACTCTAACAATTCAATATGATAAACAAGTCCTCCCCGGACATTTAAAAGAAAGAATCCCTGAAACTCCCTTTTAAAAACACATTCTCAAATCAACACAAGTCACCCCGTGACAAAATCATAATAATTGAAACTCTAACAATTAAATATGATACACCAGTCCTCCCAGGACATTTAAAAGAAAGAATCCCCGAAACTCCCTTTTAAAATACATTCTCAAATCAACACAAGTCACCCCGTGACAAAATCATAATAATTGAAACTCTGACAATTAAATATGATACACAAGTCCTCCCAGGACATTTAAAAGAAAGAATCCCCGAAACTCCCTTTTAAAAACACATTCTCAAATCAACACAAGTCACCCCGTGACAAAATCATAATAATTGAAACTCTGACAATTAAATATGATACACAAGTCCTCCCAGGACATTTAAAAGAAAGAATCCCCGAAACTCCCTTTTAAAAACACATTCTCAAATCAACACAAGTCACCCCGTGACAAAATCATAATAATTGAAACTCTGACAATTAAATATGATACACAAGTCCTCCCAGGACATTTAAAAGAAAGAATCCCCGAAACTTCCTTTTAAAATACGTACTCATGAGCATCAGATAGCTCCCCGCTACCCCCCATGATGTACCATGGCAACAGACTAGAGCTCTAACTGATCGTATCCACTCACCCGGCCAAAGGCGTGGAGTCCCGATATATTTGCCTGAGGTCACTCCCAGCAACCTCGAATCCTCAGACCTCCCCGGTCATCAGATCAAAACATTTCAAAACGGTCACTCAGGACCCAAAAGTTACTCAACTCTCAAAAGGAGATGTCACCCCGTGACCTCCGATCATCAGACCTCCCCGGTTGTCAAATCAAAACATTAAATCAAATCAAAAGGAGAAATCACCACTTGTGACTCTCAGATCTTCCGACCCCCCGGTCGTTAGATCAAAACATTCAAATCACATCAAAGCAACTCACACCAAATCTTGACACTTTTCAAAACAATAGAAATTCCCAATTCCTACACAATGTTTCCCGAAAAGTCAAGCCTCAAAACAATAGAATGAAACCCATCAATACCTATTGCTTAATTCACTCGTCAACCCACAAGAATATACATATTTCACGTAAATATATATATACGTAGTCATCCGCTCAGGAATGCCTACTAATACCACCTATAGTTTGCAGTTAACTAAATAACTCTCAAAACAGCAATGGTAACTCCGTTCGTGAATGAACGTAGTGAGATTACTCACCTCGAAACTCCCGCTGCGTCTTCAATACAGAACAAAGCAGCCGAACCACAAAACAACCGTCCAAGAATACTTCCCAAGTACCTAATCACATACGGTTTCAACTTAGTAACGATTCACAAACGATTTAAGTTCGAAACCCCTGTTTTGAACTAAAATCCCCAAAGTGGCGCCAATCGAGGCGAAACCACATCCGAGACCACCCAATGTCTCCGGAATACTTCTACGATCGATATGTCAAAATCACAAGTCGATCGGATGCTCAAACCCTCACGAATCGAATCATCAAATGGTCCGAAACCGTAAAAATCATAACATATTCATTCGATCTCCAAAAACTATGTATTATATATCAAAACGCTCGTATCGACGAGTAGAAGATATATAATACCAGAAACTATCCCTTACATGGCCGGAAGGCCACCAAAACGCCGCCACAGTAGGCGGTGCAACCACCACAACCACCACCGGCCAAAACTCAAAACCACAACAATCAAGCCATCCAAAAATGTTCATCACGAAGAGTAGAGAAACTTTCATACCTGGAGCTAAGTCTGGTTCGGCCTAGATCGTCCTAGATCAAGCTTGCAAGATCGGCCAATCGCTGCCGTCTGATCGAACTCCAGATTCACTGTGCACCGCTGATCTTCAACCCTTGATCTTCCACTCCACACGCAAAAACGTCCCTCAAGGCGGGTATGAGGATGATCATAAGGAGGAGGACATTCCAAAACCACAAAGGATCGGCCGAGGAGTCGCCGGAAACTGAGAAAATCCGGCAGGATCCGACAACGTCCACTGTAGCTCCTCCGATCTCCACCTTCTGATGGTCTCCGTCGCCGTCAAGCACCAGAGGGAGGACGGCGAGACGACGGCGACCACGTCTGCATTGGTCTCGTCGCCGGCGGACGTCAGGAACGGCCGGAAAACTCGGGTCGGGTCGCCGGGTTTTCGTCGGGTCTGGGTTGCGCGGAGGAGAGAGAACGGAGAGAAGGAACTTTCCGAAAATAGAAAATGGGATTTTATGAAAATATTTTCGAAAATTCCTTATTTATACCAAAATGGAAACTTCTTCCAATGGCCATAACTTCTTCATACGAACTCCGATTTTCGCGTTCCACATGTCCAAGAACTCGTATCGACGTGTTCTACAACTTTCGTGAAGAAAGTTTTCGGAGAATCTCAAAGTATAAAAAGTCAACCTTTGCAACCCCCCTAAATCCACTCTTTTCAAATAAAATTCGTCCGAAACATTTCCGCTCCATCCACGAGCCACGAAATCGTCCAATAACCACTAATTAAATTCCGGAAAATCCTCGGAAAATAATTACAAATTTCCGGGGCATCACACATAGAAAGTATCGCCCGGTTTCAGCGACGTCGAAGCCAGCGGAGTCGACGAAATCCAAGGCCAAAGAGGTCGCAAGTATCACCCAGTGGTCGGCCACGATGATTTTGGGTCATGCACCAACTCTCTCTCGGCAAATCAGCGAGGGAACCTACGACCTCGTCTTCCTCGCCAAGACCTAGACCCCTAACAACCGCAGCAAATCCATTGCCATCAAGAAATTCAAATAGTCCAAGGATGGCGATGGCGTCTCCCCCGCGGCCATCCACGAAATCATGGTGAGCATTTATTTTTATTTTTTGAATTTTAGACGTTATAATTGCTTTCTTTTTTCTATTCACTTCAGGATTCCCATGAACCAAACACATTAATTTGTTTTTTGTTTTTTTTTTTTTCCGGAATTCTTTTAGAGGAACCAAACAGAGCTATTTTGGGCGCAGAGCTCAAAGCCACAGCGATCAAAGCTCCCACCACACAACCCCATCACTTTCCTTTACTCATTTCCCCCACCATCAAACCTTTACTCATTTCCCCCACCATCAAACCTTTACTCATTTCCCCCACCATCAAAAACCCTAAAATCTCCGCAAACCCTTTATCTGATTGGAACCCATGAAGTGAAAAAAGGTAAATCTTTGGGTTATGTGTT
Source organism: Rosa rugosa (assembly GCF_958449725.1). Classification (NCBI taxonomy): domain Eukaryota; kingdom Viridiplantae; phylum Streptophyta; class Magnoliopsida; order Rosales; family Rosaceae; genus Rosa; species Rosa rugosa. The sequence goes on from NC_084826.1 coordinate 28,815,772, forward strand.
CTGTTTGTTTTGGTGCTAGGAACAAGAAGATGTTGTAGGTGAATTTGAGTTCGAATTGGGTATCATAGATGTAATTAAAGCTATGTAGGCGTTTATGTTTGCATGACGTTTTATTTATTATTTTTATTTTTTATATTTTTTATATTTAATACGTGAGTGTGGAATTGTGGTCTATTTTAACTTTTTTTTTTTTTTTTTGAAAACTGGCATGGGTCTCCCGCTAGGTTGGAGTAGTGGTCCTCCTCCCTATATTATTATTAATAAGAGTTTGAGAATACAACGAGGGGGACATAGAGCGTAGACCTCGTGAGAAAATACACCCATCCTCAATAAGTACATCCTGAATAATATCAGGAGTGTCCTCAACCCAATAATCATCCATCTCGGATATACTAGCAAGGTGTGCAAGTCTATTTGCAACACCATTTGCTTCACGGAAAACATGTCTAAGGGAAATAAAACTGAAACTTTGTAAGTAAGACTTACAATCATTCAATATAGCACCGATCTCAGACAAGTCCTCCCCTTCTTTTGCCAGGGCAGTCATCGCTATAGCACTGTCACTCTCAAGCTCCACATCACTCCATTGTTCATGTATGGCTATAAGAAGACCAGCACGCAATGCTCCAGCCTCCATATGCAAAGCAGACCGTGCATATGGTATATGTCTTGCCAAGGCTTCAGCCTCCATGTATGTCTTGTTCGACAGGGTTTGATTGAGCCTTATACTAAGTAGAGTAATGTAGAGGTGAATATATAATGTTGTTTAGATGTGCATACGTGCAACCATAATACCAAATTCTAAATTAATAGGGTTTTTGTCCAATTACCCCATTTTTAGAGATTTTTTTCCCACTTACCCCATTAAGTTTTGTTAATTCTCTCTTACCCAAAACACTCTAAGGAGGTCTTCCCTAATACCCCATTAAGATTTTTTTATTTTTTATTTTTATTTTTTTTAACACCATTTTACCCTCACCCTTTTGTTACTTAGAGAGAGAGAGAGAAAGAAACCATAGGAGACTTCGCCAGAGCCTCGTCACCAGCCACCGGAATCCGGTCACCGGCTGCGGCCCACCGGACTTTTCTAAAAACCTCACCGGAAAGGTTTGTTGCCCCCAATAGACGTTTATTGCCCCCCAATAGTCGTTTATTGCCCCTAATAGACATCTATTACCCCCCAATAGACGTCTATCAGCCATGTATTGCCTCCCAATAGACGTCTATTGCCCCCAATAGAACTTTCGGTTGCCAGAATATGAACTAATCTCCCTAAATTTAGACAAATAAAACTTTGTTTAAAGAAAAAAACGAAGAGATTATATCAATTTAAAAACGTCTATTGCCCTCCAATAGACGCCTATTGCTCCCCAATAGACATTCAAAATTTCAGCCAAATTAATGATCGTTAAGGCATTGATAACTGCCTTAAAGCTAGTACGGTTCATGGTGGGCATATTCAGTTCGTCCGTTGATTTAAGTGAGTTAGATACCTTAAAGATCATCAATTTGGTTGAAACTTTGCAAATATGATCTATACATTAGTACTTAAAAACTGAATGATCGAGATGTGGATATGAGACCGAAAAGTGACCCTAAACTCCAACCTCACACGTTAATTTCAGAATAAGGCCTCACTCTGGATAGAATATATATATATATATATATATAGCTGAAAGTGTTGGTCAGCTGTCAGAACATTTCATGAAAATAAATGGATTTACATTACCCCTGTCAAATATAGATTGGTTGTAGACACCGTATAAAGGTCCTTACTAATTGTAGTATATTCTATTTTAATTTCAAGGTACTGCATTTTTAACTGGATAGAAACGTACGTAGATGAATTGCAAAACTACACAATATGACAGAATTCACTACAAGCCTAGTATCTATATGCTGTAATGTAAACTAACTTCAAGCACAAAAATATATTGATTATTTCCACAATTATGAGTGACTGATCTTTAAACAATTATTGTTTATCATATTTGATCAAATGAAAATAATCACTGTTCATGTTAATTTTATAGCTAACCTTCCACCTGGGAGTACGGCATAGATGAAATTCTTTAACCAAACCAAATCGAGAAAGGAAAGCATAAGTGAAAAATAAGATTACATAAACCTTGTGCAGTCGTATATAGGATTCCTTAGAATCAATAATTACAACACCTGTCATGTAATATCACTGTTTTCACATAGCATGATATAAGAATGTTTAAGTTATTGCTAGAACAAATTGATATGTTGTAACTAGTATAAGCAAATAGATTAATGTAGTAAGTTTGGTATTTGGACCATGTTAACATATTCTCAAAAGAAGTCACATATTAAGCATGTATTCTACTACAGGGAATGAGCTTTATTTCCCAAGGCATTAATAAAGGAGAATAACATAAAGTGGTATTTAGTTGGCCAAAAAGACACAAGACCACTTGTGACATAATGAAAAATAATCATAAGAGAACATCCCTATAATTAAATATGGGACCTAGCTGTTCCAATATGCCTCTAAATTTAGTTCCTTTAATATTTTCTAAATAGAAAGAGAAATGCCAAAGACATACTATATATAACAAAAATAACAGCATATGTCAGATTTTCAGGGCATTAGACTTGTGTCCATCTTTAAACAAGTAAATTTAATAAACTTGCCAATAGCAAAACATTGTTTTTATTTTGTTTAAGTATTTAACAAGGGCTTCACTTAAATCACATTAATAAATAGAGAATGATTCATATGACTCCTAATAATGAGGAAAACTATGACTCATTGTTACAATGTGAATAGATACCAAAATATATTTTCTTTCATAAGTAGTACAGTAATGTTTATCAAAAGATCATTTTTTTTGTGGCAGGAAAGGCAATATGATAGAAATTTAAAACAAGTCAATGTTTAAAGATGACTGCACCTATGGCAGTGGCAACTTTGAAGTAGATTTTCATGCAGAGAATGGAAAAGTAAATTTAATCTTGGAAAATCCTTTTCTAAAAGATAACATGAAATAATGAATGCTTTATATGAAGATCTGGGAATTTAAAGTAGTCAAAATAATAAATAAAAGACGCCCAAGATATCTATATATATATATATGCAACTTAAGTAAACATCAAGAATCGGTTAAAAGCACGTATTGGATTGCTCGTGGACAAGTTCTAGGTAATGCTCTTGCGTCTTCATCTATTGGAGATCCGTTTAAGGAGTTGTGGAGAAAGCTTTGGAAGGCTAATGTTCTCGGGAAGGTCCGGATTTGTGTGTGGAGGGCCTGCTGCAATTTGTTACCTACACGAGAACGGTTAATGACTAAGGGATATGAAGGTGACCTTCCGGGCCTCTTGTGCAACCATCCAATTGAAGATGCAGCTCATCTTTTTTGTAAGTGTCCTACCGCCTCCATCTTGCTTTCTCAGCCTCCTTTTCACCTTCAACACTCACTGCTTCCTCAACTCCACTTCAAAGAATGGATGTTGGAGCAGGCTATGCATCTTAAAGGAGAAGTTTTTGACAGACTATTGATGCTCATTTGGGGTCTGTGGAATAATAGAAACACAAAATTATGGGAGAATACTGAACGCAGTTCCTCAGATATTCTACTCAGATATATGACCTGGTTGGAAGAGTTCCAAAGGTCGAGAGCTTCTAATGCAGCACTGAAACACTCTATCACCAAGATTTGGAAGCCAGCAGAGGCACCTATGCTTAAACTGAATATGGATGTCGTATTTGTGCCTTACTTAACTAAGGGTGGAATTGGAGGTATTCTTCGAAACTCCAGTGGAGCAGTTTGTGCTGCTTTTCAGAAGACTGCTCAATATGTTAGCTCTGCTGTCCATATTGAGCTCCTTGCTATACAGTCTCGTTTGGAATTCATAAAGCAACACAATTATCAGTCAGTGTGTATTGAAACCGATTGCCAACTTGCAGTCAAAGACATCACCAGTTTGTGTCCAGTTCTCATTGAGTATGGGCCTTTGATCGAAGACATTCAATATACCTGGAAAAGCTTGCAGCAGGTTCAAATCTGTTTTGCTCCCCGAACTTGTAATCGAATTGCTTATAGACTAGCTAGTTTGGCATTCGAGTCTGAGCAGTGTGTTGGCTGGTTCAACCACACTCCAGAATGTATCCGTGATCTTGTAAACAAGGAGCTACCGCCTCCCACTTAATTCAATAAAGTTCAGTCCTTTTCCAACAAAAAAAGAATCAGATATGCGAGAAATATTTTATCATGAACAAGTTTCAAAGCAAAGCAACACTCTGACATTCAACATACAAATAGTATACCATATACATAACTCAATGAATATATAATTATGTAAACCACCACATCTTGGTTATGTAAGGTATTGTCTAATGTATTAGATTTTATAACAACCAAGGAAGCAAAAAATAAATGGTTCTTTTTAATTAAGGCTCCATGAATAAACCAAAATAAAAGAATCTCAACCATGATCAAGCAAAACCTAAACATTTAAAGTCAGCACCATAACTATCCAAGACATTCAAAACGATTGATAAACATAACTACTATTTTAACTAAGACATATGTAGTATATACAGCAACTTCAGGAGATAATGACATTTATTTTTCCCTTCAAAGAACCATGAAACTAGTAGCTAGAGGCATGACAAATCTCTTCCCCCCCCCACCCCAAGTAAAAGAAAGCAGTTATTTTTGAAATCGATGGAAGATTCAAACACTGAACTCTTAGTTTTTGCCCCAATTTCACCTCTTGAAAAGAAGGTGGGAAAACTTTATAGAATACTTATTGCTGTAACAGATCATTAATAGTTCCTTAAAATTTACCCTAGTTTGAAAATTAAGAACTAGGCATTAAATAAAGAGCCCCAAAGTGCTTCATCGTGTCAGCCTTACCTAGAGTGGCAAAAGGACAATTGACACTACTGAATCACATAACCAAAGACCAAAACTAAACTATAGGTCGGTTAGATGATGTCAACACCTAGGGTGGCAAGAAGAACAATTTTAATTTTTGTTATGTGCTAATATTGAATTTAAAAGTTGTGAATGTTTAAACCTCCTATGGGGAGCAAAGACACTGGCTTCCAAACTCAATAATACAAGTTATTGGTCCAATACTTATGTTTAATTATAGTCTTCTACATGGGATTGCTATTGACAATACATTATGTAAAAAACTTTAATCAAACAGAACAAAAAATTAATGCAGAGTTGTATGTATTTTATTCGAGTTTGATGAAATTGTTCACAAATGATTATTACTGAATTGAGAGAACAAGAAATCAGCTGTTATTAAGCATACAGTAAATTAAACAATGCAAACAGAAGCATCCAGGATCATAAACTCGACAAAATACAAGGATTCAATCAACACAGTTTGTCAAAACCATACATACCTCACTAAGGTCATGAAAATTACTTAAAACCAAGACAACTGATCATGTAAAGCATGTAGGAAATCAACATTGAACTACCGCAACTATGTAGTTTTGCTTAATTTTGAGATAGGTACGGAAGCGAGCCTGGAAGCAAGCTTGTCCTGTAACTTGGAAATAGCAACAAAATGAAAGCATACCCGCAGCAATAGGCTTCCCCAACCACACTTTCAGCAATAGTTATAGACAAATATAGGCGGAAAAATGTAAATCGAAATAATTTGTCAGAATAACCATTGTGAAATCGGGTTGGTTTTAGTAAACTCTGTTCTCTTCAAAAAAAACTCTTTCTTTCTGAACAAAAAGGATCAATCTTTCGTGCAAACTTATGCATGAAATCAAATCATTAGTTGTACATAAGACATTTAAGTTGAAAAATATTGAGACGTGAGAGCGGATAAGTAACAAATCAATTCAGCATGCACAAAACATTGTAATCCTTTAATCTTGGTTATTTCGGAAAACAACCATTAACAAAATAGACACAGACAGACTTAAAATCTATTTGGGTACACTTTGCTTCAATTATAAATACCAATTTAGTGGTCCTTTAATTCATACAATTTAGAAAGGGACTCAATACTGACACCTTGATGATAAGAAATTTTATACTAATATGAATGGTTTATGATTATGCATTTATGCATACTAGTGAAAAAGACCAAGAGGAACAAAATATAAACAATAGAAGGTTAAAGGATGAGATTTTTAAAAATTCAGTTCAATCAATCAACTTTTCAATATACTGCAGTATCTTCCATGACTAACATTCAGCAAAAAATTGCTCTAAGAGCTGAGTTTACTAAAATTGAATATAATGTTTGCATGAAAAACATGTAATTTGATTAATTTAAAGGTATAAAATGATATGCATAAGTGTTAGTAGGAAAACCATTAAGCCAATTTCAAAATAAAATAAAATAAAATAAAAACTAAGGCATTCAATTAAGAAACCACGAAGAAAATAAAACTTTCGAATTTCTCGGAAAAAAGAAAAAGGAGAAACTAGGGATTGGAGGTTAATTAGATGCTGGGAGAACGCATCTTAAGTCAAACCCAATTGACAGAATACATCTATCATGCTTCAATGAAGAAATATACTGAAGAACTCCAACTTTTCAAGGTTTTGAAAATTTGCCACAAAGATTTCAGACTAAGATTCACAATACATACCTCAATCGAGTTACAAAAGTATTTGGAACAGAACCCATAAAACGATTTTGACAAAACAAATCGCAAAACCCTCTGTTTTCTTTTGTAGTTTCCGTTGGAAGAAGAACAACGCCCATAAAAGAAAGAAAACTTTTTTTTTTTTTTGATTAAAGACCTGGTTGACCCATTAAAGACAGGTCCAACATATGTATGAGGAGAAGAAATAGAATTACTCAAAACACACCAAATCGATCAATCATAGCAGTTATATGACTCAATAAGGCAAATCAATAAAATCTTAAATTTAGACATGTAGATCGATTTTATGGCAGAGTGGCAGGATGAAATTGATTTATTTCCGTGTGGCAGGATGAAATTGATTGAGGTTGCCACTAGGAAATAAATCAAGATTGAGGGCAGCCGCACCAGGCCACTCTTTGTTAATTGGTGCTTGTTGGAATACATAGATTTTATGGAGAGTTTTGGTATTATTTCAGGATGTTCTCTTTATGCTTATTGTAATCTGGGGTTCAGGCTCTACATTCCCCCCTTGTATTCTGCAATTTCATTAATCAAGGCTTGAGGGCAGCCGCACCAGCCCCCATTTCAAAAAAAAAAAAAAGTAGTGTCGTTGACACAACAATACTTTAAGATATAGTAATAGATTAGTCCATGGTCGAGTCTTAATATTATTCCTACTTAATAGGTAGGAAAAAAGAAACCAATACTACTCTACATCTGTAATAGGTATGAAAAGTGCAATTTTTTATGCACAAGGTAATGAAAAAAGAGCAAGGTAGTTTAAACATGGTTCCCAATAAAAAGATAGGAAAAAAAAATCATTGTAGCTTGCCTTTGCCCTTAAGAAATTACCTCTGTACAATATCTATGGATAGGGTAATGAAAAAAGAGCAACTTAGTTTTAACATTGTTCCTAATCAAAAGGTACGGAAAAAAAAAAGAACTATAGCAACTTGCCTTTCTCGAATGGTGACTTAAACACCAAATTCTTCCATCAGAGAGCCAAAAACAGATATAAGAAGAATTCAATTGAAGGGCTTTTCAATAGTGAAGGGAAGTGGTGTACGGATGACAGGGAGTTAGAGCAAGTTGTGGTGTCATACTTCATGGAGTTATTTACATCCTCACAACCCACAAGCTTCCAGAATATTCTAGAAGCAATACCATGTGTTATAACTGAGGAAGAGAACCAGAAGCTGACGCGTGGCATTGAACATGAGGAGGTGTTTGCAGCTTTGAAGAACATGCACCCATCAAAGGCACCTGGGCCTAATGGGTTTGCTCCCTGCTTTTACCACTCTTTCTGGGATTTGGTGGGCAACGACGTAGTGGAGGCTGTGAGAAGTTTTGTTGGGTCTGAAGACTGTTTGAGGTTAGTGATTAATACTTTTGTTACGTTGGTGCCGAAAGTGAAAACTCCGCAGTATATGTCTCAACTGAGATGTAAGACCTCGGAAATTTGTTATTAATTCTTAAATGTTTTCTGGGATTAATAAGGTGTTCGTTTGTACGATTTCGTGGTTCGAGGGTGGAATGGAATTATTTTCGGACGAATAATTATTCGAAGTGCACGTTTTAGGGGGTTCACAAAGGTTGACTTTTTATACGTTGGGATTCTTCAAAAACTTCCTTCACGAAAGTTGTAGAGCGCGTCTATACGAGTTCGTGGACATGTGGAACGCGAGAATCGAAGTTCGTATGAAGAAGTTATGGTCATTGGAAAAAGTTTCCATTTTGGGATATATAGGAAAAATCCGAAAATTTTATCAGAAAATCAGAATTTCCAAAAAGGGAAATATCTTCTCTCTCCTCTCTCCCGAGTTTTCCCGAGCAGCCACCTTCGCCGGCTGATTTCTCTCTCCTCCGGCCACCAATCGACGAGCCGTTTGTTCCTATCTCTTCACCTCACTCCCAACTTCGTCTCCGTGAAGTTTCATGATGTGGGTAGACCTGTACACAGCGCTACAAGGCCGGGAAGTTTGGCGGCGGCGATGCTTCGAACCCAGATCGGAACTTCCGATTCCGGCCACCTCAGGCGGTGATTCTTGGGGGCTTTTCAAGCCCAGAGGACGTAGATGCTTCCCTCCAAGCGGCTTGCAACGATTCAACCTGTGGAGCTCGAATTTGGAAGATTGGGAATCTAGGGCCAAATGGCTTTGTTTCTGACTTGCGAGGTAAATTCCGGCCAAATGGCTTTTATTTCTGACTTTATGCTAGTTATGAAAGTTTCAATTGGAGTTGAGATGAAGAACTTTGGTGTTGGAAGTTTTGTCAAATTTTGACTTTGGGTGGGCGGCGGTGCCGCCACTGTGGTGGTGTTTTCCGGCGGCTTGCGGCCACCCCAAGGACAGTTTCTGTTCCTGATTTCGATCTACTCGTCGATATGAGCATTTCGATATATAGTTTGTAATTTTTGGAAATCGTATGAGCATGTTATGAATTTTCCAAGTTTTAGGGTTTTTGGTTCGATCGGTTTTCTATCCGTGAGGATTCGGCTGTCCGGTCGACTTGTAGTTTTGATATAGTGATCGTAGATGTCAGGACCCACCCCGGAATTTCCCTCCTAACTCCGAGATGGACCTGCGGGGCCCACTTTTCGGGAAAATTCGACAGAACCTCCCCTAAAAATGGACAACCCTAAACCTGCTGAAAACACTCCAAGTATAACAATTTCTATGCTTGAAGCCACCCTGCTACCAAGCAACAATCCGCAATTTCCAAGTGTAAACATCGAACTACTTATATAGATTACAACCCAGCAAATCAAGTCATTCAACTTCCTCCAATATTATACAACTCTCATACACACATAATTATACAAATGTATAAATCCACCCTTTTAAGTAATCAGAGCAATCTAAAGATCATACTCGAAATATAATACATAAAGTAGGTTAATAAATAACCTACTGAGGATAGATGGCAAAGGTGGTGCTAGCCTCCACTCCTAAGCCGGTCAGCAACGCTGCGATCTGGGCAATTGAAACCAAAGGGCCCAGGGGGAAAGTACATAAAAACGTTAGCGTGAGTGGACAAAATAAATAAGTATAAAGGAAGATAAGTTTATACTTTCCCACAAATTTAAATTATAAAATCTCGATGCATGCAACATTAATAAAACGTATTTCTTTAAATTTAAACTCGTGAAAAACATACCAGCCCCGCTGGTTAAAAGAAATCGGACTAGCCCCGCTAGTCAAGTAATGGTAAAATATGGGGAAGAAATTTCACCATACGAAAGAAGAGAGCCTCCCAGGCTCGGGTCGGAGTGTCCCACACTCTGGAGCATCCCATGCTCTGCTCTTACTCACCCACAAACACATAGTAAGCAGGGAGGAGTACTAATAGGCTAGCTAGCAATAAAATATAACGACCCAGGTATGGCGGGTAAAAACTATTAAAATCCAATAAATCCTTAAGGCTTCCCCATGTCCCACGAATAAAGAAAACACGGGTACGATTCCCAACCGTACCCAGAAATTCTCGTAGAATCGTATAAATTAACAGCGCGTCCCACACGCTAAAGGAATAAGTAGATGGTCAATGAGGCATTCCCAATGCCAAAATCGATAATCAATAAATAAACATGGAGATTTACTCCAACAAAATTCAATTTACAAATAAAGTCTCGAATCAACGAATATAAATATAATATAAATAATATAAATCCGGAAATCACATCGAAAACAATTCGTCGAAAGTCCACATCAAATATAAATTCGAATCCGAGTATAACAACTTAATAACCGAAACTCACAACCGGTATAAATCATAATACTTCACAAAAATCATCATTGGAAACAAATCCACGAGATAAATCGTAATCAAATTCCAAAAATCAATTCATATGCTCGGAAAATAATAGGTTAATTAAATAGAAAATACTTTAGTAAAATAAATGCATGCATCACTTATTTAAAACAAAAGTCCACTCACAGTGTACAGCTAAGCCTGTCGTCGATCCGAACCCTCCTCGAGGGAATCCTCCTCACGTCCTGTACAATATAACGCTCGTAAATCCATAATTACTGGATGGAAAACTAAATTACGATAAGTAAAACCAAACCCTAACATTAAATATATTTGCCCAAAACCTCCCAATCTTCTTCACTAATGTTATTCCCTTAATGTATGGGCTTTAGGGCCGAATCGAGGAAATCCGATGGATGGATTCCTCGCAATTCAATTAACAATTCCACCATTGAACAACATCAAAATCCATGTTCATTCCATCTCCAATTCTATCCCAAAGCTGCAATTATGAAACTAAATGTATAATTAACTATTTAGCTCAACAACAGAAGTTAAAGACTGGCCAAACACAGTCTCACGTGCCACCAACAGTGGCGGCGCGTGGCACCCACGCGCCGGTACCAACCTCCACCACCGGCTACCAAATTCCATGTATAGCTACAACTCAACCCACTGATTAATTTCTTCAACTACAACACATCCAAATAACAATTAAAAACGGCCGAAATCATTTGATGAACACAAACCCAGAAATTTCTAAGAACCCTAGAATTTCATTTCGTCAATTCGACTCCTACACAATAAATCACGATACAAGGCCATAGGGGAAATGATCAGTGATGAAAACCGAACCTTCGACGCCGGTTTGGTGGCCGGAGATGGCCAGTATCGCCGGAAATCGCCGAAAAACCAAAACTGCTACAGTGATCTTCTTGGTTCAGTTCCGAGCTCCTCCGGTCGAGACACCGTGAAATACCACCATGGGTGTGACCAGAAGGAAGAGGCGAGCCTAGGGTGTCTGGGTTTCGTCGTGGGGTGGCCGGAAACGGAGGAATTCGGAGGAGGAAGGATCGGGCCGAAAGGGGGAGGAAGAATCGGGGGAAGAAGAAGAAAGAGTTACCGGGGCTAGGTAGATTTCCGAAAATGGAAATCTACCAACAGTAACTTCCATTTATATATTAATTACCATGAACAGTAACTCTTACATTTTCGGCCATAACTTTCACATACTAAGTCCAATTTTTACGCACCACATATGCACGCGCTCGGTTTAACGTCCCCTACAACTTTCATGATGAACATTTCTTCAAATTTTGACCCGAACAAAAAGTCAACTTTTAGGGCCACTAAATATCGATAAAAAGAAAAGAAAATTGAAAGTATTCGACAATTACCGTCCAAATAGTGCGTAAACCGTTAATTCTAGGTTCGGGACGTAACAATCTCCCCCCCTTAAGAAAATTTCGACCTCGAAATTAACATACCTTCTAGCAAAAAGGTGTGGATACTGCTGTCTCATTTGCTCTTCCGGCTCCCAAGTAGCTTCTTCTACCATATGATTACTCCAAAGCACCTTGACTAAGGGTATTGTCTTGTTCCTGAGTATCTGCTCTCTCCTATCAAGTATTTGAACCGGTTTTTCTTCATATGTCAAGTCTTCCCTCAATCGGATAGGTTGCTCTTGTAGAACATGAGAGGGATCAGCAACATACTTGCGAAGCATGGAGACATGGAAGACATCATGAACTCTGGATAATCTTGGAGGTAGTGCTAAACGATAAGCAACTGCACCAATCCGCTCCGTGATCTCATACGGTCCGATGTATCTAGGGCTAAGCTTTCCGCGTTTCCCAAATCTTACAATACCCTTCCATGGAGATAGCTTCAAGAATACCCAATCACCTACTTGAAACTCCAAATCTTTCCTTCTGTTATCTGCATAACTCTTTTGTCTACTCTGAGCCGTTTTAAGTTTTTCCTTGATCACTTCAACCTTTTCAGTCGTAATTTGTACCAATTCTGGACCAATAAGTTTCCTTTCCCCTACCTCATTCCAACATAGAGGGGTACGACATTGTTTGCCATAAAGGGCTTCATAAGGAGCCATGCCAATGCTGGAGTGATAACTGTTATTATACGCAAACTCTATCAATGCGACATGATTATCCCAATTCCCCTTGAATTGCAAAACACAAGCTCTCAACATGTCTTCCAGTGTTTGAATGGTCCTTTCCGTCTGTCCGTCTGTTTGCGGGTGAAATGCGGTGCTAAACTGAGACTGAGTGCCCAAAGCCTCCATCAGCTCACGCCAAAACTTTGAAGTGAAGCGAGGATCTCGGTCAGAAGTAATAGAGACGGGTGTGCCGTGGAGTTTCACTATCTCATTCATGTATAATTCTGCATATTTATCCATTTTATAAGTCTTGCTGACCGGTAAGAAATGTGCGGATTTAGTAAGCCGGTCCACAATTACCCAAATGCTATCATGACCATTACGACTACGTGGTAACCCTGACACGAAGTCCATAGTAATGTGCTCCCACTTCCATTCTGGTATCGGCAATGGCTGTAATAAACCTGAGGGCTTTTGTCTTTCTGCTTTCACCTGTTGACACACTAGACATCTTCTTACATAAGCTGCAATTTCCCTCTTCATGTTAGGCCACCAATAGTATTCCTTAAGAGTCCGATACATTTTGGTTCCACCAGGATGCATGGCATAAGCAGAACTATGAGCCTCCTCTAGTATTTCCTGTTTAAGATCATCCTGATCGGGTACACAAATTCTATTCCCGAACATCAAAGCTCCATCCCCTCTGACAATGAAGTCTTCTCTAGCTCCATTCTCCACTGCCTCTCTCAATTCTTGTAGAGCTTCATCATGCGGTTGCGCCTCTCGTACTTTGTCAATAAGGGTTGGCCTCACATGGAAACTGGCTATTAAGGCTGCAGATTCGTTAGTCCCTTCCAAATTAACTCCTGTAGTGCGCAATTCATAAAGAAGTGGAACTCGGACTGTTCTCAAATGTGACAAGGAAGGGGAGGGTAACAGGGAAGGATATGATTTCCTACTAAGAGCATCAGCTACCACATTGGCCCTTCCTGGATGATACTCGATCGTACAATCATAATCCTTAATCAACTCCAACCATCTTCTTTGCCTCAGATTTATCTCTTTTTGTGTAAGTAAATATTGAAGACTCTTGTGATCCGTGAAGATTTGACATCGAGCTCCATATAAATAGTGTCTCCAAAGTTTAAGTGCAAGTACTACCGCAGCTAATTCAAGATCATGTGTCGGATAATTTAACTCATGCGGCTTCAATTGTCTAGAAGCATAGGCAATCACTTTTCCATGTTGCATCAGAACACAACCCAAGCCTTGCCTTGAGGCGTCACTGTATACCACATACTCCCCACTATCATCAGGCAAAGCTAGGACCGGAGCACTAGTTAAACGCCTCTTGAGCTCTTGAAAACTTTGCTCACACTCTTCTGACCAAACAAATTTCACACCCTTTCTAGTCAGCCTAGTAAGAGGAGTTGCAATCCTTGAGAAATCTTGTACGAATCGCCGGTAATAACCTGCCAAACCCAAGAAACTGCGAATCTCTGTCACGGTAGTAGGTCTTTCCCAATTTAACACCGCTTCTATCTTCTGAGGGTCCACACTAATACCTTCTGCAGAAACAATATGACCTAAGAACCCTATACTGTTAAGCCAAAATTCACACTTATTGAACTTCGCATACAGCTGGGCCTCCCTCAAGGTTCGCAATACAATTCTTAGATGTTTGGCATGTTGACTATCGTCCTTAGAGTACACCAAGATATCATCAATGAACACAATCACGAAACGATCAAGGTAAGGACGGAACACTCGATTCATGAGGTCCATAAAAGCTGCAGGAGCATTAGTTAACCCAAACGGCATTACTCTGAATTCATAGTGGCCATAACGTGATCGAAAAGCAGTCTTGGGTATATCAGACTCCCTTATCCGCAACTGATGATAACCCGATCTCAAATCGATTTTAGAAAAGACCTTGGCTCCCCTCAACTGATCAAATAGATCATCAATACGAGGCAAAGGGTATTTATTCTTCACGGTAACCCTATTCAACTTCCGATAATCAATGCACAACCTTAAAGAGCCATCCTTCTTCTTAACAAATAAAACCGGGGCACCCCAAGGAGACACACTAGATTGGATAAATCCTTTATCCACTAGTTCTTGTAACTGAGTCTTCAACTCTTTTAATTCAGCTGGGGCCATCCGGTATGGTGCCAAAGATATGGGTGTGGTGCCAGGGAGCAAATCGATAGTAAAATCTATCTCCCTAACAGGGGGTAAACCAGGTAATTCGTCAGGAAATACATCTGGAAATTTCCTAACCACCGGTATCTCTCTAATACTCAACTCCTCCCTGTTGGTATCCACCACATGTGCCAAATAAGCCTGACTCCCTTTGTTCAAAAGCTTCTCAGCGGTCAAAGTGGAAATCATACAAGAAGCTAGAACATTCCGATCACCCTGAAAGGTAATTATTGGCTTCCCTGGACTTTGAAAGACCACAATCTTACGAAAGCAATCAATATTGGCCCGGTGAGTAGCTAAAAACTCCATCCCCAAGATTACATCAAATTCAACAAGATCTAAAGGAATTAAATCGACTTCCAAATTAACACCCTCAATCAAAACACCACAACCTCTAAAAACCCACTCTATCTTAAGTGACGCTCCCGCAGGCAATAATACATACCACTCACCAATAAGGAGCGATGATGGCACATTCGCAAAGCATGCAAATCTACTCGACATAAAAGAATGTGAAGCACCAGGATCAATTAAAGTATAAGCAGGCTGACCAAAAACAGACAACGTACCAATAATAACATCTGGTGAGTCGCGACCCTCCTGCTGAGTCATGGCATGTAACCTAGCATGAGTGGTGGGACGTCCTCTCTGACCCCTACCCCGCTGCGGGCTGCCACGAGCTGCTGAATTGATACGGGCACCGCTAGTAGAAGCAACGGTACCACCAGTAGATGTACCGGCAAATGACTGACCAGCGGTCTGAAAAGGGGTAGATGCAACTCTCTGGGTCAATAGAGGGCAATCCCTCCTAAAGTGGCCCTGCTGTCCACACTCAAAGCACCCAACTGGCTGATATTGCCCAAACTGGGCTGGTTGACTAGCTGGAGTCCTGTGCTGACTACTAGAACCAGCCCTACTCTGCCCAAACTGGCGTCCACCAAACTGTCCCCGAGTGAATCTCCTGATACGCCCCCCGCGTCTAAAACGAGATCCGGCACTAGATCCACTACTCTGTCCACTGCCTACTGAAGATCCGGACCCAGAGGTAGAAGCAGCCTTCTTGGATGGACCCTGACTGGGACCACCCAAATCTCGAGGTCGGACACCAGACAGATACATGGTCTCAAGTCGCAGAGCAGCATTAACTGCATCAGAATAATTATCAAATGGCACTCCTGTCAACTGCTCACGATACTTACCCCCCAATCCATCAACAAACCTATAGATCCGCTCTCTCTCAGTGCCAACTAGATCAGGCACAAACTGGGCTAGCTGGGTGAACCGCTGCTCAAACTCCATCACAGTCTTGTCCCCTTTCTCTAGATGTAAGAACTCATACTTCATCCTGTCACGGATAGCTGTACCATAATACCGCTCAGTAAAATGTCCCTTGAACTGTTCCCAAGTGATTGGGCCATCATTCTCTAAATCCCTGCTAATCATATTCCACCAATCAAAAGCCACACCATCAAGAAAATCCACTGCTAAACCCACTTTTCGGTCCTCTGGGCAATGAATCTGAGTAAAGACCCTCTCCATTTTGTTCAACCAATTTTGGGCATCCAAAGCATCAGGAGCATGGGAGAAGCTATAAGCTCCATGCTTCTTCGCTCGCTCCATGGTAAAATCGGTTCTGGAGCCCGGCAGCGCTGCAGTCAACTGTTGAACAATACGACCCAAGGCTTCCGCTATTCCTCCAGGAACATTCTCATCTCCTGGAATGGGAGGGGTCTCCCCGCGATTTCGGCGTCTAAGAGGCATAGCACCTGAGATTGAAAAAGAATTAGATAGCTCACATCAAAGACACTAAGATAACTACCCTATACACTTGAAGAACATACTAGCATCGAAGAGCACATGATGGGGATCCGCCGCGGTCGGGCCATCACTCGGAAGATACTAGACGTCCTCAAATATATAAAGTAGTATAATTGACAGGAAACGGAAAACCTAATGCTCTGATACCAACTGTCAGGACCCACCCCGGAATTTCCCTCCTAACTCCGAGATGGACCTGCGGGGCCCACTTTTCGGGAAAATTCGACAGAACCTCCCCTAAAAATGGACAACCCTAAACCTGCTGAAAACACTCCAAGTATAACAATTTCTATGCTTGAAGCCACCCTGCTACCAAGCAACAATCCGCAATTTCCAAGTGTAAACATCGAACTACTTATATAGATTACAACCCAGCAAATCAAGTCATTCAACTTCCTCCAATATTATACAACTCTCATACACACATAATTATACAAATGTATAAATCCACCCTTTTAAGTAATCAGAGCAATCTAAAGATCATACTCGAAATATAATACATAAAGTAGGTTAATAAATAACCTACTGAGGATAGATGGCAAAGGTGGTGCTAGCCTCCACTCCTAAGCCGGTCAGCAACGCTGCGATCTGGGCAATTGAAACCAAAGGGCCCAGGGGGAAAGTACATAAAAACGTTAGCGTGAGTGGACAAAATAAATAAGTATAAAGGAAGATAAGTTTATACTTTCCCACAAATTTAAATTATAAAATCTCGATGCATGCAACATTAATAAAACGTATTTCTTTAAATTTAAACTCGTGAAAAACATACCAGCCCCGCTGGTTAAAAGAAATCGGACTAGCCCCGCTAGTCAAGTAATGGTAAAATATGGGGAAGAAATTTCACCATACGAAAGAAGAGAGCCTCCCAGGCTCGGGTCGGAGTGTCCCACACTCTGGAGCATCCCATGCTCTGCTCTTACTCACCCACAAACACATAGTAAGCAGGGAGGAGTACTAATAGGCTAGCTAGCAATAAAATATAACGACCCAGGTATGGCGGGTAAAAACTATTAAAATCCAATAAATCCTTAAGGCTTCCCCATGTCCCACGAATAAAGAAAACACGGGTACGATTCCCAACCGTACCCAGAAATTCTCGTAGAATCGTATAAATTAACAGCGCGTCCCACACGCTAAAGGAATAAGTAGATGGTCAATGAGGCATTCCCAATGCCAAAATCGATAATCAATAAATAAACATGGAGATTTACTCCAACAAAATTCAATTTACAAATAAAGTCTCGAATCAACGAATATAAATATAATATAAATAATATAAATCCGGAAATCACATCGAAAACAATTCGTCGAAAGTCCACATCAAATATAAATTCGAATCCGAGTATAACAACTTAATAACCGAAACTCACAACCGGTATAAATCATAATACTTCACAAAAATCATCATTGGAAACAAATCCACGAGATAAATCGTAATCAAATTCCAAAAATCAATTCATATGCTCGGAAAATAATAGGTTAATTAAATAGAAAATACTTTAGTAAAATAAATGCATGCATCACTTATTTAAAACAAAAGTCCACTCACAGTGTACAGCTAAGCCTGTCGTCGATCCGAACCCTCCTCGAGGGAATCCTCCTCACGTCCTGTACAATATAACGCTCGTAAATCCATAATTACTGGATGGAAAACTAAATTACGATAAGTAAAACCAAACCCTAACATTAAATATATTTGCCCAAAACCTCCCAATCTTCTTCACTAATGTTATTCCCTTAATGTATGGGCTTTAGGGCCGAATCGAGGAAATCCGATGGATGGATTCCTCGCAATTCAATTAACAATTCCACCATTGAACAACATCAAAATCCATGTTCATTCCATCTCCAATTCTATCCCAAAGCTGCAATTATGAAACTAAATGTATAATTAACTATTTAGCTCAACAACAGAAGTTAAAGACTGGCCAAACACAGTCTCACGTGCCACCAACAGTGGCGGCGCGTGGCACCCACGCGCCGGTACCAACCTCCACCACCGGCTACCAAATTCCATGTATAGCTACAACTCAACCCACTGATTAATTTCTTCAACTACAACACATCCAAATAACAATTAAAAACGGCCGAAATCATTTGATGAACACAAACCCAGAAATTTCTAAGAACCCTAGAATTTCATTTCGTCAATTCGACTCCTACACAATAAATCACGATACAAGGCCATAGGGGAAATGATCAGTGATGAAAACCGAACCTTCGACGCCGGTTTGGTGGCCGGAGATGGCCAGTATCGCCGGAAATCGCCGAAAAACCAAAACTGCTACAGTGATCTTCTTGGTTCAGTTCCGAGCTCCTCCGGTCGAGACACCGTGAAATACCACCATGGGTGTGACCAGAAGGAAGAGGCGAGCCTAGGGTGTCTGGGTTTCGTCGTGGGGTGGCCGGAAACGGAGGAATTCGGAGGAGGAAGGATCGGGCCGAAAGGGGGAGGAAGAATCGGGGGAAGAAGAAGAAAGAGTTACCGGGGCTAGGTAGATTTCCGAAAATGGAAATCTACCAACAGTAACTTCCATTTATATATTAATTACCATGAACAGTAACTCTTACATTTTCGGCCATAACTTTCACATACTAAGTCCAATTTTTACGCACCACATATGCACGCGCTCGGTTTAACGTCCCCTACAACTTTCATGATGAACATTTCTTCAAATTTTGACCCGAACAAAAAGTCAACTTTTAGGGCCACTAAATATCGATAAAAAGAAAAGAAAATTGAAAGTATTCGACAATTACCGTCCAAATAGTGCGTAAACCGTTAATTCTAGGTTCGGGACGTAACAGTAGAAGTGTTCCGAATACGTTGGATGGTCTCGGATGAGGATCAGACTGTTGAATCGTCATATAATTGTGTTTTATGAATTGTGTGCTTTGTGTTGTATTGAGTGTGACCTTGATGTGATTAGGTGATTGACGAAATTGTGTGAGTGGATTTTGGACGATTTGGTGCTTATCTTGGTTTTGTGTGAAGACGCAGCAGGATTTGGAGGTGAGTAAATCTCACGGTGTTTCGGTTGATAAAGTAGTTATGTTTTAATTTAGTATATTTAATTGTTAGTATGAAAAATCATTTTCGAAACAAATTATTTGTTTTAAAATATATGAACTTGATCGACAACGGTTCATGGATAAGTTAAAACAATGTTTTGATATAAAATGATTTTCGAGTAGTTAATTTATAAAACTATAGTTGGTATTAGTGGTCATTCTTGCGTGAATGACTACAAATATATATATTTACGTGGAATATATATATTGGATGGTGTGACGTTGGTGAAGTAATGATTGAGAGTTGATTTGGATTATTATTTTGTTCATTTACTCTTTTCGGGAATGCAATATATCATGTGATTGATTGATGTGATTGTATTAAAGAGTATCCTATGTTGAGTGTGATGTGTTGAGTTGTGTGGGACTTTATAAATATTATCGGATCTACGGATCTGGTGTCACAGTGGTGACTGAGGCAAGTATATCGGGAACCACACCTTTGGCCGGGTTAGTGGTTACGATCAGTTAGAGCTCTAGTCTGTCTGCCTTGTACTGCATGGGAGTGACGCGTTGGGTTACTTGAGGCCCATGAGTACGTACTGCATGGGAGTGACGCGTTGGGTCACTTGAGGCCCATGAGTACACGTGTTTTTAAAAGAGAGTTCGGGTGGGTTCTTTCTTTTATTGTCCAAGAGGGACTTGATTTCATCTTATGGGTGAGTTGTGTTAATATGATTTCACTACTAGAATTTTTCTCATATACATCGGCCAGAAACCGATGTAAAAAAAAATTTGTACACATGTGTTAGTGGGTGATGTAAAAGATCGCCAAAAAATAGACATCGGTTAAAAACCGATGTCCCATACAACAATAAACATCGGATTAGATTCCAGACTCGATGTTAAACTGCTATTATGATCACAAATTGGTGTTTTTAGATATTGTTAAACCTTCATATTTATGCATTTAATGCTTAACGAAATATAGGTTCAATAGCACTAGTATTCATTTTAACATCGTTACTCATTCTAGAAACGATGTGTAATATATTCTTAGACATCGGAGTTTTTGAAATTTGCCTGCTGTTTATAAGCTTTACGGGTACTTGCTATATATCACACTATTTAAGATTGAATCTACATTCTTTTGTATTACTCGACCGATGTTCATTATTCTGTTAAACATCGTTTTCTTTTACAAAACGATGTCCATTGTTAATGCTCAAAGTCTGGCGGTAGCCAAGCCTTCGTTTAACGCGGGTCCGGCGGGCGGACCGCTACTCTGTATATTTGGGTGATTCCTGCTAGCTGCCAAATGGAAAGCAGGGCGTCAGAGGGAGACCGCGCTGGGCGGTCTTCACTTCTCCGATGCCTAAGTCAGTTGATACATATAGGCAGCATAGTGATAAAATGAGAGTTAATGCGTAATTTAATGAAGGGAGAAGAGAGGACCTTTTATAGGTGAGGAGAGGTCTGATCTCCTCCTTGTTTTCGATGTGGGACTGAAGTGCTTCAGTTCCCAGTTTCAGTAGCTTCTGATGCCGTCTTGGCAGAGTGCGTGGCGGCGCGTCAGCGGTGATCCTGGGGAACGCTTGTGCTCAGGCCGTGGCCCGCCTGGCTGCCTATCTGTGGGTTACTCCTTTGACGATAGTTGGTACCTCTGGCGGTACGATGAGTGTGTCTGATTATAGCTAATTATGCTTTGCAACGTACATGTAGGTACAAGTCCCCCAAGTCCCCAGTCAAGGAGGGCAATCTTGGTTGGGGAGTTGATCGGCGGTATTAAGCGTTTTCTTCCGCTAGACTTTTGCAAAAGCATAATTAGCGTCAGTGCGTTGTCAACCATGGATATTACTGAGCAAACGCTTTATACCCTTTCGGGTGGGCCCCTGCTAGGCCCCCCAGGGAGTCCCCCACTCCCCGGCTAAGATGGACCTCCGGAGGGTCGCAAAATTTGTTTGGTGAGGGGGAGCTGCACGGAGCAGAGGGTGTTGGGTAGCGAACCCAATCTTTAGGACCCGAGTGACGGGGGTCAACGTACCTGATCAGGGTCGTCGTAGACTGTTGACTAGTCCCCGTGTCCCGTAGGGACAATCTGACCGTAATGTCGCGTGGCGGTCATTTGTCAGAATGAGGCGTGGCCTCGGGATCCGCCGCTGGCGTGAGTCCCCCCGCTGGTTCACAGCAGTAAACAACATCCAGTGGACGTGCTTGGCGTTAATTTATTGAGCGGTACCGCGCTGAACAAAGTACGCGACTTGCCAGATAAAAGAGGTTTCCGCTAGAGGTGTGCAGCGGAAGGTGCCCCGTTTGTATGATGACAAGGGAGAAGTTCCGCGGTTGGGAGACTTCGTGAATAACAGCTAGTGAAAAAGTTCCGCTGGCGGGGTTCCGCCCAGCGGAGATGGTCACTAGGAGAGGAGAAGTGAGAAGTTCCGCTGGCGGGGTTTCGCTCAGCGGAAACTCACTTGGAGAGGACAAGTGAGGTTCCGCTGGCGGGGTTTCGCTCAGCGGAGACTCACTTGGAGAGGACGAGAGGTTCCGCTGGCGGGGTTTCGCTCAGCGGAGACTCACGTGGAGAGAAAAAGTGAGAAGTTCCGCTGGCGGGGTTTCGCTCAGCGGAGACTCACTTGGAGAGGGGTGTACCCTGGATTGCTTTCGTGATACGCCTGGACACGTGGCAAATAACTAGAGGGTTAGCGTGTGGAGACGCGTCTCCTCAGTCCGTCCGTCTTCTCGTCATTAATGCGAGTAATGATGGATTTCGTAACCGAGGCGACGCCTCGGTTAACCCGGAGGGTTAGTGCGGACAGGGGACACGTGTACGGCTGGGGTGTGATGTCGTTTTCTAGCGGACGGCCCAAAAGCCTCTGACGTTGACATAAAAGGGGGGGAACGTATTGAGAAGGGGGATCAGAAAATCCATTCGAACTGTTTGTCGTCTTCAAGCTCTGCCCAGCCGAGATTTGCAGAGAGAGTGCCGTGCGGTGGTGGAGGTCTCGTGGTCGGAGAGACGAAAAAGTTCCGTCGTCGGGGCGCAGCGAGTAACAGCACGCCAGAGAGTTCACGACTGAGGTGAGTGTTCTGGTTATCCTTCTCTTTGGTTTCGTGTTTTTGTCGATTTATGGGATTGGTGTTTGAACTGGGTTTCTTGATGTTCGTCGGGGGTGTAAGATGAATTTTGAGGGTAAGGGACGGTGTTTAACAGAGAGTTGTCAGTTAAGGTTTTGCTAGATGGTTGAATCTGGGTTGAGGGGGGTTTGTTCATATTTTGGTATTTTCTGGGTAGCTGTTCGTGGTGTTTCTGTTCTATACCTGATATAGGGATAGGTTAGATCCTTCTGTGGGCTAACTGATTTGGGTTTTAGGGTTTTGGGATGGCCAACGTCGTAGAGATCTCGAGCAGTGAGGACTCCGGGTCTGACGTGTCAATCAGTGCGGCGGATAGGGTTTTTATTGACTCGTTGCGTCCGTCTGCCCGTGCAGGAACCTCACTGCCAGAGCCGTTAGACATCGAGCCGCTGCAAACCATACCCTGGGAAGTTGTCATGGGCCGTACGTCGCGTCCGGAGAGTTCTAGGGCGGGTGAGGAGGCTGCTGCGCGGGAGAGTGAGGAGCGGCGAGCAAGTAATAGTGCCGCCAGTGGTTCCGCTGACGGGGGAAACGTGACGGGGGAGGAAACGGAATCGGCGTGGGTGCTCCCGGATGGGACCCCCGTCGACGAGGCGGGAGGGCGGATGACGGCCGCCGCGGTTAATCGGATGAAACGGACATACCGGCTGCCGGGAGTTGTGAAACTGCGTCATCCGACGGCGGACGAGAAGGCCTCAATCCTTCCAGCGGGGTTCGCCGCCGTTCACGAGGCAATATTCCGCCAGGGGGTGACGTTACCGCTAGTGCCCAACCTTCAGATCCTGGTGTGTGAGTTCGGCATCGCGTTTGGGCAGATCTGTCCCAACATGTGGCGGTTGATGCTGGCGATGAACTCCTTGTGGCGGCTATCCGGGTGCGAGGGGCCGACGGTGGCGGAGGTCTTGCATTTCTACGAACTGGTGTACGTTAAGCGCCAAGGTTGTAGGGGGCAAGTAAATTTGAGCCGCCGGCAGGGAGCGCCCAAGCTGATAGAAAATTTGAGGGACTCGATGTCCTACTGGCGGGGGACGTTTTGCGTGGCGACGACGGGGTGGGAGTATCAAGCGGAGTCCAACCAGGGGGAGCCGACGTTTAGGATTAAGTCGGAGTTTCAGCCAATCCGAGGTTGTCCGCCGATCTCCGCTGAACATAGTTGGCGGTTTAATGTATATATGTTGCAATCGTTTGACTGACACCTTCTGTTGTTTTACAGCGGGACTGCGCTACAATCTGACGCGAGAGGAAGAGTGCCGGGTTGCGCGCATCAAAGGTTGTTGGAAGAACCGCAATTTGTTGGACTTCCGTCTCCTCACCGGCTGGGAGCTGTTGGTCGATCAGCAGCTGACGCGCGCTATTGGTAAGAGATTTCCGCCACCTTGTATCTCTTGACAACTTGGTTAAAGCTAACGGGCGCTTGCATGTTCTCAGAGACTCCGCCAGGCAACAAAGCGAGCCGTGACGCCTTTGACAAAGCCATGGACCGTGCGGAGATAGAAAACTTCCTGGAGACAATGTATGCTGCAGGCGAGGCGGCCCAGATGACAGTTGTGAACCCCGAGACGCTGGAGGTGAGCGCATCCGAGGGTCCGGTGACGCTGCCCATGCCGCACCACTCGCACCTAGGGGCCGACGGTCTGCCCAGCGTGCAGGTGGATGGACAAGCGGGCGGGGGGAAAAAGGGATCCTCTGGCGGGCCGCAGAAGGAAAGAGTGGTTGCCACTCGACGCGGGCCACAGAAAGAAAAGGTCGTGGCTCCAGTGGGGGCTGCCGCCGCTGAGGTGGGGAGACAACCGCCGAAGGGGACCAGGGCTGCGCCCACTGGAGATACCCGGTCGATCCTGCGGAGGCGGCGCCAGTGTGATTCGGACGGGGAGGAGGATGATGACGAGACCCTCGAGGTCCACAGGCAGAAGAGGAGCCGACAGGACCCGTCGAAGGCTCCTGTGACGGCCGAGAGAGAGATGCCCGTGAGCGATCTGGACTCGTTCGCTGCCTTCACCGAGTTCATGACCAACAGCGAGCGGGAGTTTCTCTACCACTTGTGCGAGCGGTTGTCGTTCGGCGGTCTGGCAGGGATGACGCGGCCAACGGCGATCGAGCAGTCGCCCTTCAGCTCAGCCTTCGGGCATCTGGCGGTTGGGCTGAACGAAATGTTCTTGGCGGCCTCCAAGCAACCGCGAATTGAGGGACAGCTCCGTGAGGAGGTGAAGAGGCTGGAGAGGGAGCTGGCGGAGGCCAAGGACAGGCTGGTGGATGTGGAGCGATGCCTGATGAAGGCAGACTGTGACGCTGCGGACGCTCGGGGCAAGCTAGACGTCGCCATCCAGCGGGACATAGAACGAAATGATCGAGTCTCCCAGCTGGAGCAAGACAAGGCCTTGCTGCAAGAGCGCGTGACCGCCAAGGAGAAGAAAATTGACATCCTGCAGCGGGAGTCTGCCGCCAGGCAAGGGGAAGTGAAGAGATTGGAGGGAGAGTTGACTCGGCTGAGGGATGACGGAAGCCGAGCCGCCGCCGCCGCTGTGGAGAATTTCAAGCAGTCGGCGGAATACAAAAACGCGCTGAATGAAGCGGCGAAGGCCGGCGTCCTGGCGAATGTCGAGCTGTTGCGAGCGAAGGGTGCAATTGATTGGGCCAAGGCGTCCCTGCCCAAGGCGCCGCAGGCAAAAAATGCAGCGCCGACGAAGAGACCCCCGTTGGTACCCAGTCCCCCCGCAGGAGGTGGCAGCTCAGGCAGTGGGTATCAGACTCCGGCAGATGGGACCATTGAGACGCCAAGTCCCACCGCTCGAGGGACCGACCAAGCAAGCCGTGAACAGCCGTCGCAGGCCGACGTAGGCGACGCCGAGGCCAACCCCTGACATGCCGGACGTGCCCTGTTTTGACTGTGTAGCCGCTGAGGCTGAAAATATATGTACTTGTGTTTTTTTTTTTTTTGAATGTAAGGAACAATTTTTTGGGTGGGGAGTCCCAGCCCTGAATATATGGAATTTTTGACGTTGTGTGATGATATGTCTATACCGCTAGAGTTTGACTTAGGATTTTCTTTTGCAATCAATGAAAAATTAAAGGAATTAAGATTGGTCCAAGTGCACAACGTAGCGGACGAGGTCCGCTGACGATTGCTGGGGTTGCCAGCTGCCCTCAGTGCTAGACTTGGTAACAATGGTTTGAATAATTCCTCATTTCATTGATAACTGACTGGTCAGTGTTAACAAAAGTGGGGATGTACCCGTTGGGTAGCTTCCCTTAGCTAAATATTGAACAAAAATTTAGCTAAGTCAAGATGCTCCTGGGTAGTGACACGACTATTTGTAGTAATACCGAAGGTGTTCGGTATTCCAAGGGTGGGTCGTAGTGACGCCATCCTTGTCCATTAAGTAGAAGGTGCCTGGGCTAACGACTTCTACTATTTTATACGGACCTTCCCAAGTTGGGCGGAGTTTTGTTGGTGCTGGAATGACTTCCTTCATTACCCAGTCCCCCAGTTGGAGGTTCCGGGCCTTGACTCTGGCGTTGTAGAAACGCGAAACTCGTTGTTTGTTTTGCAGGTTTTGCAAATGGGCCTTGTGTCGTTTTTCCTCTAGGAGGTCCAAGTCCAGGTTGATGCCATCGCCGTTGGTCTCTGGGTGGTAGCACTCGACCCGAGCGGTGGGTTGAGCTACCTCGACGGGCAGAACGGCCTCAGTTCCGAACGTCATACAAAAGGGGGTTTCACCAGTGGCGGAAGATGGAGTCGTCCTGATGGCCCAGAGTACTTCTGGGAGCTTTTCCGCCCACAAGCCCTTGGCAGTGTCGAGCTTCTTTTTTAGCAGCTTCTTGATTATCTTATTTGCCGCCTCGACCTGGCCGTTGGTTTGGGGGTGGGCGACAGAGGCAAAGCTCATCTTGGTGCCCAGATTGGCGGTGAATGAAATGAGCTCCTCATTGTTGAACTGTGTGCCGTTGTCTGTAATGATTGTGTGTGGGACACCATAGCGGCAGTAAATGTTTTTCCAGAGAAAGTGAATGACTTTGGCGGTAGTGATGGCCGTTAGTGGCTCGGCCTCTATCCACTTGCTGTTGTAGTCGATAGCGACAATGATGTACTTGAACTGTCCCTTGGCGGTTGGGAATTTTCCCATTAAGTCGAGGCCCCATGTAGAGTGGACCCATGGACCGATGATGACTGAAAGTGGTTCAGCCGGCGCATGTGGGAGATCGGCGAACTGCTGGCATTTGTGGCAAGATCTTGACACCTGCCGGGCGTCCTCACCAAGTGTAGACCAAAAGTAGCCCTGTCGCATTGTACGATTGGCCAGGGATCTGGCCCCCGAGTGGTTTCCGCCCTCCCCGCCGTGAATTCCTGCCAGTACGAGCTTTCCTTCCTCCGGGGTCAAACAGCGAAGGTTGGGGTGAGTGAACCCCTGGCGGTAAAGTTTGCCATTCTGGATATTGTAGCGGGTTGCTCTCCGCTGAATTTGGCGTGCCTTGACCTTATCCTCTGGTAGTGTGCCGCTGCGCTTGTATGCAGTGATTTCGTCCATCCAGCTGGGGTTGATTTCAATGTTGAAGATCTCTGCCAGGGTCTTTGTGATGCTTGGCCTGTCGAGGCATTCCACCTTTGTGTCCGCTGGACTCTGATGTGGCTGGGCCGTTGCCAGTCTTGCCAGGGAATCAGCCTTGGCGTTCTTTTCCCTGGGGATTTGTGTGATGGTGTGGAAGTTGAACTTTTTTAGCAACGTTTTGACATATCCCAAGTATGCCGCCAGCTACTGGTCCTTTGCCTGGAAGCTGTCGTTGACTTGGTTAACGACTAATTGAGAGTCGCTGAATATGTTGACGCTGTCAGCCCCCGAGTCAATGGCGAGAAGTAGACCGGCGATCAGTGCCTCGTACTCCGCCACATTGTTTGAAGCTTTGAAGTTGAATTTCAACGCGTACTCCGCGTTCAGTCCCCCGGGTCCTGTTAGGATGACTCCGGCGCCGCTGGCCCTGGTGCTGGCGGATCCGTCCACATGCAGGTTCCAATCTGACTGGAGGGGACTCGCCTCCCCGACGGTTACCACTTCCGCTCCAGGTACCATCTCTACACCGGGTTCAGGCTGACGTTCGGTGAGTTCAGCGATGAAGTCCGCCACTGCCTGGCCCTTTATGGCGGTTCTTGGTTTGTATTCTATGTCGAACTCGCTGAGCTCGATGGCCCACTTGCTGAGGCGCCCCGAGTGTTCAGGGTTCTGCATTACCTGTCTCAGCGGTTGATTTGTTAACACATGGATTGTGTGGGCCTGGAAGTACTGGCGGAGGCGCCTGGCGGCAACGATAAGTGCAAGGGCCAGTTGCTCCAAGGGGGGATACCTTGTTTCTGCTCCGTTCATGCCTCTGCCGGCGTAGAACACCGGGAGCTCATCCTGGCCTTCCCTTCTAACAATTGCGCAACTTACCGCTGATGCAGATACCGCTAGATATATGAATAGGGTTTCTCCTTGGACAGGGACGGAGAGGAGAGGGACTGCCGCCAGATATTCCTTCAGGCCCCGGAAAGCCGCCTGACATTCCGGATTCCAGTCGATGACCTTCTTGTGCGTTGTTTTGAGGAGTTTGAAGAATGGGGCACACTTGTCAGTGAGTCGAGAGATGAATCGAGAAAGGGCGGTTAACTTGCCCTGGAGGCACTGGACGTGCTTCTTGTACTCTGGGTCCGCCAGGTCAAGGATGGCCTGGACCTTGTCTGGGTTAGCCTCGATGCCCCGCTCGCTGACAATGTATCCCAGGAATTTGCTAGCGGTGACTGCAAAGAAACATTTTTCCGGGTTGAGGCGCATGCCGTAGGCCAGGAGAATGGTTACAATGATCCTGAGGTTTGCCACATGTCCGCCGGCCTTTATGCTCTTAACTAGCATGTCATCCACGTAGACCTCGATGATTTTTCCCAGATGCTCCGCGAACATGGCGTTCATCAACCGCTGGTAAGTGGAACCGGCGTTCTTCAGACCGAAAGGCATGACATTGTAGCAGTAGAGGCCTTTGTCGGTGGTGAAGGTTGTGCATTCCTGGTCGCTGGGGTGCATTTTGATCTGATTGTATCCGGAGAAAGCGTCCATCATGCTGAGGAGCTCATGTCCGGCGGTGGAATTGACCAGCTGATCGATACGGGGTAGCGGGAAACTATCCTTTGGGCACGCCTTGTTGAGGTTTTTGAAGTCAACACACATCCACCACTTACCGCTGGGCTTTTTGACCATCACCAAATTTGAGATCCACTGGGGATAGACGACTGGGCGGATGAATCCAATGCCCTGGAGTTTGGCGACCTCTTCTCCGATTGCCCGGTATTTTTCTTCGTCGAAGGCCCTCCGCTTCTGCTTGATGGGATAAAAAGAGGGTTTGATGGTCAGTTTATGAGTGATAATCTCAGGGGAGATACCCGGCATGTCCGCGTAGGACCATGCAAAGACGGAGGCGTTATGACGTAGGAATTGAATGAGTTCTGCCTCTACTTCTGGATCTAGTTGGGCGCCTATGCGGACTGTCCGCTCAGGGTGCTCGTCCGAGATGCATACAACTTTCAAGGATGTGTCTGGGTTGACCGGCTCCTTCCTCACATACTTCTCCTCCTCATCCCTAGGGTCCTCGAAGATATTTGGTGGCGGTGCCTGATTTCCCACCGTTAGGACATCATGGCGGCGCGTTGACCGTGCCATAGTCGTTGAATAACACTCGCGTGCCAACTGCTGGCTTCCCCTCACACTGCCTGTGTCGTTAGGCGTGGGGAACTTTAGGAGAAGCATGTACCCGGCGATAATGCACTTAAGCTTGTTGAGCGCCGGTCGTCCGAGGATGGCATTATATGAGCTGAGACAATCAACGATTATAAATTCTGTATGTACCTCCGTCATACACGGACTAGTGCCCATAGTCAACCGCATGTAGTCAGAACCGAGTGGCTGTGTGACGTCACCAGAGAAGCTGAGCAGTGGCTCATGATCCTGGAGCAACTTGTTATTCCGCTTGAGATGGCTGTAGCAACCGCTGAAGATGACGTTGACAGCGGACCCGCTATCTACCAATATTCTCCCCACTGAGAACCTACCAAGAATGGCGTCGACCAAGAAGGGGTCATCATGGGGTAGGTGCACCCCGCGCTCTTCCTCCTCAGAGAATGTGATAGGTTCCCAACCAACCTTTGGGACCTTGGCGGATCTCTCGTAACGGATATTGCAGACTTCCTTTGGGTGATTAACGCGTGCGTAACGCTTTCTGGCTCTGTGAGACAAGCCCGTGATTGGAGCACCGCCGTCGATTGTGTTAATGCTGCCCAACGTCTCTACGTTGGCGATCACCGGTGGTGGTTGGCGCACCTTGAACTGTTCCATCTTGCCTTCACGGTACAAGGTCTCAATTGCCGTCTTGAGTGCGTTGCAGCTGTTGGTATTGTGGCCGCTGTCCTCGTGGTATTTGCACCATCTGCCGGTGTTTTTGGGTTTGCCCGTCTTTGGGTATTTTGCTGGAGGAGGTGGCGGGATTTGATCCTTGCACTGATTGTATATTTCCTCGTACGAGGTTGTGAGGACCGTGAACACTGCATACCGCTGAGAAGACTCCGTTTGCTTGTTGCGGTTATCTTCCTGGGTTGGGCGGTTGCCCTTGTGGTATTGATCCTTCTGCCGCTTGTTCTGGTAGTGGCCCTGTGGCCATTCCCTCTTCTTGTCAGTTGGTGATGCGGCGGGTGCTTTGTTAACGGTCTCATGCTGACTGGAGGCGGGCTGTGTTGCCTTTGCTGGCGTTGCCGGTGGCGGTGGGACTTCTCCATATGTAATGAATTCTGCCTGGGCGTGAATGACCGCCTCACTCATGATATTTGGATGATTGTAGTTGAGGTGATAGAGGAATGGTCCTTTGAGGAGTCCTTGCTTGAAGGCCGCCGATGCCATCGATTTGTCCAGATCGCGGCACTGAGATGCCGCCGCTCGCCACCTTGTGACGAATGCGTTGAGTGACTCATTCTCTCCCTGTTTGACGCTGAACAGCTGACTCGTGTTATGATGTCCGGCGGACAGTAAGATGAACCGGGAGAGGAAGGTATGTGACAGTGCGTTGAATGAGTCGATGGATCCTGGCGGACATTCGAAGAACCAATTCATTGCCTCTCCGTCCAATGTTTCGCTGAACAAGTGGCACAGAGTGGGGTCGTCAAATCCCTTATTGTTGGTGACCTTCTTGAAGGTGTCCATGTGGACGAAGGGGTCGGTTGCACCGCTGTAGTGCGACATCTTTGGAGTTTTTGCGTACGCAGGCCTGATAGCTTGTAGGATTTCAGTGGTGAAGGGTCCCGGTCTGGACGTGAAAAGTGGACTTTGAGTTGACGGCGCGGCGCCCGACTCCGCCCTGACCAGCCTTTGTTCCAACTGCTGCATCCTCTCCAGAATTTGGGCTGTTGCGTCGCCGGCGGGTCCGGCATATGTACTCCGCTGGGTCTGCCTATGCCTTGGCTCAGGCGGACCACCCTCAGTTCTTGCCTTAATTTCCGAGCGGTTGGTGCGTGGTACCGACTCTGCTTCCTGCTCCAACATGAGTTGGGGAATGGGCGGTGGTCCCATCTCTAGCAGTTCAGGGGGGTTTAGCGGGACCTGCATCTGTACAACCGGTTCCGGTCCCAATGTACCAGCGTTGGGATGACTACGCCTTGTACTATGCGAATGCTCGCTCTGTACCGGGTTGGCGGTTCTTTCTAACGTCCTTTTCAGGTCATCAAAACATGACATCAGCGCAGCCACCTGCTTTTGGGCCTCGGTCTTCTCTCTGCGCTCCTCTTCACGTTCTCTGTTTGCCTTGTGAAGGTCTGCCAGTGCCAACTCGTACATGGCGGCGAGGTCCTGGCCTGGTGGGCGGCTGCTGCCTGGATCCGTCTCACCGCCGGGGTTGGTTGGGGTGTTGAATAGTGCGCGGTTAACACCTACCGCTGGATTGGATGGTTGGGGGATGGCGGATTGGTCTGCCTGCTCATCAGCGTTTCCCCCGCTACCGCTAGTCATGGTAGTTATGATGGGATGACCTCTTGTTCAAGGGTTCCCACAGACGACGCCAATGTTAATGCTCAAAGTCTGGCGGTAGCCAAGCCTTCGTTTAACGCGGGTCCGGCGGGCGGACCGCTACTCTGTATATTTGGGTGATTCCTGCTAGCTGCCAAATGGAAAGCAGGGCGTCAGAGGGAGACCGCGCTGGGCGGTCTTCACTTCTCCGATGCCTAAGTCAGTTGATACATATAGGCAGCATAGTGATAAAATGAGAGTTAATGCGTAATTTAATGAAGGGAGAAGAGAGGACCTTTTATAGGTGAGGAGAGGTCTGATCTCCTCCTTGTTTTCGATGTGGGACTGAAGTGCTTCAGTTCCCAGTTTCAGTAGCTTCTGATGCCGTCTTGGCAGAGTGCGTGGCGGCGCGTCAGCGGTGATCCTGGGGAACGCTTGTGCTCAGGCCGTGGCCCGCCTGGCTGCCTATCTGTGGGTTACTCCTTTGACGATAGTTGGTACCTCTGGCGGTACGATGAGTGTGTCTGATTATAGCTAATTATGCTTTGCAACGTACATGTAGGTACATCCATTTTTCTATTAAACATCAGTTTTTGAAGTTGACACCGATGTTCATACTTATACTAGACATCGTTTTTTATTTAATAAATCGATGTCCATTGATTTGTTTTACATCGTTTCTTACTTAAAAAGTGGATGTCCATTGCGTTGTTTTACATCGTTTCTTACTTAATAAGTCGATGTCCATTGAGTTGTATTACATCATTTCTTACTTAATAAGTCGATGTGCACTGAATAAAGAGACATCGATTTTTGTTTCCAATCTGATGTATTATCTCTTTAATGACATCGTTTTTGTAGTTTAATACTAATTTGAAATACACGTATATACATCATGTCCTTTATAAATTGAAAATTGGTAAGATACCAATATGAACTCATTTCAATTACAAACCAACAATCACAATTGTAACACCAACCAAAGGTTTTGCAAAATTATAAGCATCAAAATACCTAAAACTACTAAGCTTCTTGTTGAACTTAAAGAGTTATACACAAAGCTAGTGACCAAAACTTCTGAACCATATGTGTGGTAATAACTAACATCCTCGCTTGTAACATTCCTCACCAAAAGACATGTCATGTTGAAAGACCTGCACATATAAAGACACGTTCAAATTTATATTAGGATCCACGCCAGAACACTTCTAGCTGGAGCAGCCCCATTCTAATGCTCCTGCATAATATGTATATATCAATTAGATGGAATTTAATTTTTCTAGCTGGAGGTTTAGCCATTGTTTCATAGTACAAGAAAATGATTACCGACGTACATAAATAATTGTTTGACACCAATTTTAACTTTCAAGTATGCAATGCCTGACAATGGTACTGCCTGAACTCTTAAATAAGTAAATTCTACATCTTAGAGGTTATGCAGCACAATTTCAATTTAGCAAGAAAATATATCAATATAAATTTGCTCCAATTAGACAAGATCATAAAACTTATAACTATAGACTCACCATAATGCAACTTAAAAGTCCACACCTCTACCTCAAACACCAAAAGGGATATAGTACCGCTATTCCAACTCATCACTTGTAATACTATCACGAATGTAAAGTACTAAACCCTCAATTAAAGACAGACAAACTCCATTAAATTGGAACAAATGCCAGCATAGATAGACCCTGATCAAGTCCCCTATTCTTCAACCCCAACGTAATTATGATCTTAAAGAATTTCTCGGACAAGGCCAACAACAACCAAAAGGAAGAATCTATTTCTCCCAGTGCAATTCCAACTCGATCCACAGTTTAGATGAGCAGGAGACCAGCCTTGTTTTAGCTTCAAAAGATGTAAAGAGGATAAGGAGCTAAGTCCCCTACTTAAATTAATGACAGTCCATTTGTTCATGAAAAATTTGATTTCTTATTTAAAAAGAAAAATGAAGAAACTGGGATACATGATCACATATAGTTGAAAATCAAGTGATTAGTAATTTCCATTTGAATGTCTTTATTTCCAGACTTCACCATGCTATGTAACAAACCACATACCTTGCATGCCATACAACAAAAAACAAATCAATGTTTAAAAAGTATTCATGTAGGAAAGAAAGGTTACCAATGATGCTTTTCTGCTATAAACAGCAACCTCATGATTGGCTATTAATCTCTTTTCATAAACCCTAGCCTGAAACCTCTAATTCATTTTGTGTCTTGAATTATTCAACTTGTTTTACTGAGAAACCCAATAGCAGATCACAATGAAACTTCCTTCAATTATTTCTAAATAGTCATATATACCACCTACAAGCTGCCATAGCTTTCATTAATTGACTCATTATGAGATAAAATACTAATCATGTGACACACACCAATGATAAGTGGATCTAGGCTGCTATGCTACGTGAGTTTCTTTATAAAATACTGAATCTTTACTATGTATGGCCTTTTTGGTTGCTGTTAATTAGATGTTATCAAAGATTGGACTTGTTGACTTAGATCCTAATTATGATTCTCAATTATTTTGATGACATTGATTGCATCACTGTTAACTTCAAACTTCCTGAAGTTTTCTCCAACTTTAAAACAAAGTTCTATTAACTGTGTTAAGGGCTTAGCTGGCTCTGTTTTACTCCAAAAGATCATGTAGCTATTTTTTCAAAGAATATATAATAAAGAAGAAAAGAGAAAATTATTCAGACAAACAACAAGAACATTTGAGAGTTGAATTTCAATTCGATTACTGCTATGACTGTTGCTGCATTCTTAATATATTATCAGAGGGTAAAATTCAATAAAGACAACTGAAACAATTAATTTATGAAACTTAAACCATTATATCATATTGTTAAAAGTTTTAACTTGACCTTAGAAACTGACAGAAAGCTAAATACCAATTTATGTTAACAAACTCTGAAGACCCTGCAAGTCATGTTCCTACCTAATACTATTAGTCAATCAAAAGAAATAAAAAAATTACTTAACGATTAGAATTGATATACAAAAATGACAAATAGAGCAATGTTCTCACCTGTTTTCAAATTATAATTTGCTTATCACAAAACTCCTTTGACCAAAGCCAAACAGTCCAAGACACACAACAGAACCTGCATTAGAAAATAATCATCTTTCAAAACATACTCTAACCAACCCACCCACATGATAACTGCACAGTCAAACTGTACAACCATTGCAATGAAACTGAAAAGCCTAGCTTGAATCCCTTTAAATTTCAACCCATATTTCAATCCACAGCAGAAGTTCTAGCAGCTAGATTACTCTTCCCCGCTGTGTTTATATTGGTCATTTAGCACTATTTATTTTGATCATGAAATTGATGATTTACTATGTTCAATAAGATTTTGCTGCTACTACATAGCAAACCCTTTTATTTTTGAAAGGGCCTATATTTGATTAAGCTGACCACTTCTGTAAGTCGTTCTAAATAAAAACACTAAAATCCTAAACCTATAACTGCACATTCCGTAACATACTGTCCCAAAACAAAATCAAGCAGCAATGCCAGTGGACATGAACACAAAAGGCAGTACTTGGTTACTAAAAGCAAAAAGAATTTCTCATTCAGTTAAGAAAGAGAAAAACAGATACTTCAAGAAGACAGTTCTCTTGCCCTTGAATCTTCCAAATACAACAATCGATCAACACAGTTTCAGAGGTAATACTTGCTGTACATAATATAAAATGTCAGCAATCCCTTCACGTGCAGAGTGAACTCAATAGAAATATAAAAATTGCATTTCACATTAACCTGTAATCTCCACTATAATTTCATGGCAGAAGGAAGTTTGTAGTTCTCCCAAGTTTAAAACCGAGTATAGATTTTTATAGTTGAATTTTTTTATTTTTTTTTCACATCACATACAACTTCCTATACAATAATATCTCATAAGCTGTTTTCTGTAGCTATGACCAACGTCAACTCTATTTCAAACCCATAGATCAACCTCTAAATCCCAGATTAACTTGAATCCAATCATTAAGGAAATAATATTTCAAAACTGAAAACAAATCAACAACAGCAAACAACAGAAACCTTTTTATTTTAAGGTCAGATCTGAAAAAAGAAAACAACAATGAAATTCACACACAAACCATAAAAGGTAAATGCAGAGATATAACTAAATTAACAACTAAAATAAATAGAAAGTAACTAAACCTTGACTGAAGGGTTAATCAAATGAACTTTGAGTGTAGCTTAGAAGGACCTCCTTTATTTGGCCTGCACAATAAAGTAAATGGAAATGTCAGACAAAGAATTCAGGCTTTAGAAGAAAGCTGCACTCTACATACATAAAAAGGTAATAACACGACCCATCTATATTGATCTGTGAGGTTTGGTTTTAATAATCTTGTAGGTCAGATATCAAGAATTCATCTTTTTAAAGAACAATGGTCCATAGTATCATCTTTTTACCAGTCTCAAATTTGATAGAATTCCAAATATCTGGTTGCTTGTCTTTTGACAAATCAATGCACTTAGCATAGGAACCACCTTCAATGTTTGACACATGATTGTCACTGTAGCAGTGCTCATCATCTCCAATTAAGTACGTATTATGATCTGCAGACAGAGTTGTTTTGTCAGTTTCTATGACAGATGAGCCACAAGCATCCCTCTTTATGCATCTTACACTAAAATTCAATGAACCATTGTCTTATGCTACCCATATAGAGCACATTAACTAGATTCAGCTTACAAATCAACGAAATAAATCGAACAATAAAAGAAAAACTTACCACTCAATAAGTTTGGCAAAGTGAGCTCAAAGAGTGTAATCATAAGGTAGAGAATCCAATACGTAAGCCATTGGCGATCATCAGTTGGTGATTTAGTCTCTATAACCCGAATTGAGGCATACCTACACAACAACGCAGAATCAGTTAACCAGATTACAGAGGATTTAACATGAACACAGAACAATGCATAAGAAAAAAAAAAGGATCAGAATTCAGAAAGCTATAATCTTTGAACCAAAACTTACAGTGGCTAAACCAAACTAACCACAGGCCTGCAAGAAACAAACCCATTACATAACCAAAAAAAAAGAAAAAGAAAAAAAAAAGGTTTTGGTAAAGTGGGTAATAGCAGCTGATACCCAGCAAGAACATCGAAGTTTTTAAGGAGAACTTTGAGGAAACTTCCAGCACCAGATCCCATCTCCGGTTTCTGAATGCCGGTAACTGAGAACTGAAACTGAAGGGTTCTTTGCCTTCTTTCAGTCTTTCGAGATCCGAGATCCGAAATCCGAGAGAGAGAGAGAGCTTGCTCGTGGAGGTGATGGCGCCGGCAAGGGGGCGGAGGCGGTTAATGAGAGAGAGAGAGAGAGAGATAATAGCGGGAGTGAGCGGATGAGAGGGAAGCGGTGGTGGCTGTGGAAAGAGAGTAGGAGAGGAAGGAGGAGAGGGCTAGGGTTCGGGGAATAAGAGGAGAGAAAGTGAGTTGGAAAAATTTTAAGTGTGGGGAATGAAAATTTTGTTCCCCGCGTTCTTGAAAATTTTTAACTTAGTGTTTCCGCGTTTTTGAAAATTTTAGAATCAAAATATAGACATCGGTCAACAGTAAAAAACGATGTCAGTTATATGCATACAAATCGGTTTTTGAGGAATCGATGTTAATGACATTGTTTTACATCGCGTGTATTTCTCACCGATTTAATTGTCGTGATGTCTATGAGCATAATTCTAGTAGTGTTTATTTGGAGTTGACGGGTGATCATCGGCTTTAGTGTTGATGGGTGATCATCGACTCTAGTGTGAGTTGTTTGACTTCTTCATTTATTTTCCTTTTCCTTCTAATTGTTGAATTTTATGTAATCTCCTTAACTAAGTTATATGCAGGGATTACTGTCTTTTGAATTGTTTGTTTTAATGTAATCTCCTGAACTAAGTTATATGCAGGGATTACCGCTTTTTGTATTGTTTGTTTTAATGTAAATTCCTGAACTAAACTCTATGCAGGGATTTATATGATTTCTATTGTTTGTTTTTAATGTAATCTCCTGAACTAAGTTTCAATGCAGGGATTACTAATTTTACTTAATTCAATTGTAAGTGCGGTTGTGGTTTGAGACTTGTAGTGAGTTGTGAATGAGTTGTGAGGTTATCGTTTTGACAAATGCTTTATGTTGAGGGGAAGTGAGTGTGATTTGTCGTTGAGATGATATGATATGATATGAACTTGATGTTTGGTTGTGTTTTGTGGAATTAAATATTGTTGCTTTAATTCATCTCACGAATTGAGAGATTATAAGCATGCGTGACGTGAGTCACTTTATTTGAGTTTACTCATACGGGCTGAAAGGCTTACCGGGTTTGTTATTTACATTCCCGGTGCACTATTCTATGGTGTAGGGGTTATTGTGCAGGTTTGAATATCGAGTGATCATTATCAAAGCTGAGGTGTACGTTCGATGGCGTGGACGTGGAAGGGTGCTCTTAGTTTTAAGTCTTCCGCTGGGTAGTGAGTTGTGGTGGGTGTCTTTACTTACTGAATTGTCATTCAGTTTGATTTGTAAACTATCTGTAATGTAATATGTGACTCTAAAGAACGAGTCGGTATTGACATTGTGAGTTCAGTTTGTTTGTTGCTTAGTTTAAATGAAAAATTTTCTATGTGTTTTTCTTGTGCTTGTTAAGTTATCGTGTTTCGGATTTGAATTTAATTATTCAAAATTTGGGGCTTGACATGAGACCTATAAGCCTTTGCAATGTGATTTACAAGATTGGGTCGAAGGTCTTGGCCAACCATTTAAAGCCTCTTCTTAATTCATTGATCTCCCCATTTCAGAGTGCATTTGTGCCCGGGCGGTTGATTTCGGATAATTCATTAATGGCATTCGAGATAGCTCATTGTTTGAAAAGACGTAGAGGTGGGAAGAAGGGCTATTGTGCATTAAAGTTGGATATGAGTAAGGCATATGATCGGGTGGAGTGGACGTTCTTAGAGGCTGTTATGCTAAAAATGGGGTTTTGTGATGAATGGGTTCGGTGGATAATGGGATGTGTTCGTACTGTCACTTACTCTTTCATTATTAATGGAGTGCCTAGAGGGAAAATTTTGCCATCGAGAGGGCTGAGGCAAGGGGATTCTATCTCACCTTACTTGTTTCTTATTTGTGCCGAGGTTTTATCCCGACTCATTTCACGGGCTGAAAGGTTGGATACACTACATGGGGTGGAGATTTGTAGGGGAGCTCCAAGGATCAGTCATTTGTTCTTTGCCGACGACTCTTTTATATTCTGCAAGGCTGAGGTACCAGATTGTTTAGCTTTAAAAAATATTTTACTGGAGTACGAGAAATTCTCGGGGCCGCAGGTTAATTTTCAGAAAAGTAGTGTTTCTTTTAGCAAAAATGTGAGCATAGTGTTTCAAGAGGAGTTGGCTGGTATTCTGGGTGTGACTAGAGTGGAGAAACATGATAAGTACCTTGGGTTGCCCATTGAGATCAGTTACTCGAAGGAGGAAGCGTTTGAGTTTGTGAACGAAAAGATTATAGCGCGGACTCAAGGTTGGATGGAGAAGACTCTAAGTGGTGCCAAAAAGGAAGTGTTAATTAAGGCTGTGGCTCAGGCTATTCCGTCATATGTTATGGGGTGTTTCGAATTACCAAAGCACTTGTGCAATACAATGGGGCAATCAATGGCTCATTATTGGTGGGGTAGGACTAAGGAGGATAGGAAAATACACTGGCTTTCATGGGAGAAGATGTGTCGCCCTAAGAGTGAAGGAGGTTTGGGTTTCAGAAATATGCATTGCTTTAATCTAGCTCTTTTGGCTAAACAAGGCTGGAGATTGATACAACAGCCGGACTCTCTAATTGCACAACTTTTGAAGGCGAAATATTTCCAGAATTGCGCGTTCATGGAGGCTGAACTTAAGAATGGAGCTTCATATACTTGGCGTAGTATCATTGCTGGAAGAGAGGTGTTGAAAAAAGGTGTACGTTTTCAGGTTGGGGATGGATGCGACATTTCGGTCTGGAGGGATCCATGTCTCAGTCTACCTTATTCGTTCAAATCTTTTTCACCCATGATGGAGGGAACAGAGGACATGGTTGTGGCAGAACTAATAGATGATGAGAACAAAGAATGGCTTATTGATATTCTAATGGAGTTGTTTACTGATGAGGAGGTGAAGAGAATTGCATGTACCCCTTTGAGCATTAGAGGTGGTGCAGACAGATTAATATGGCACCATAATCCCAAGGGTGTGTTTACGGTTCAAAGTGGTTATCATGTTTACCTTCACTCCTTGAAGTGTAATGAAAGGGCGTCGTCCTCGAATGATGGAGATGGTAATGGTCTACGGAAATATTGGAACATGGTTTGGTCTGCATGGGTGCCTCCTAAAGTACGTAGCTTTGCATGGCGGCTATTGCATGGCATAATTCCCACTAGAGCTACACTAGCTCAGCGCCATGTGCCCCTTCTTGATTTGAGATGTATTTTCTGCTCCAAGGAGATTGAGACAGGTACACATGTCTTTAAAAATTGTTCTGCCTTACAATGTTTTTGGGAACTGGGGCCTTTGAAATTGCATGCTAAAAGTCATCCAGCAAGAGGTGTGAAGGAGTGGGTTTTTGAATTGATGGACACGTTGGACAAAGCCCAGATTGATCTAGTGTTGATGTGCCTGTGGACTATATGGACGGAGAGAAATAATATGGTGTGGAGGAGTACCTATTTCCAGCCGATGCATATGATTCAGTGGGCTTTTAGACATTTGGAGGAGTACCAAAAATTCAATCTTAAGGTGAGTTAGCAAAAGAAGAGGCCTATGACGAAATGGCAGAACCCTCCACGGGGGAGACTGAAAATTAATGTTGATGGGGCTTTCAGAGCTGATAGTGGTTGTGGGGGTATTGGTGTTGTTGTCAGAGACGATATGGGCACGGGTATAGCGGCTATTGCTAGGCCTTTTGTACATGCTCACTCGGCTATTAATATGGAGGCCGAGGCATGTAGAGCTGGTCTTCTTCTTGGTATTCATCAAGGTTGGATGGAAGTAGATATTGAAAGCGACTCTGCCCTTCTAGTTGCTGCACTTCAGAGTGGAGAGGAAAATTTCTCGGAAGTAAGTCAAATTCTAGATGATTGTAAAGATTATTTGACTGCTTTTCAATCAGTTAAAATTCGGCATATTTTCCGTGAAGCAAATGGTGTTGCAAATAGACTTGCACACCTTGCTAGCTTGTTTTGTATTGATGATGTTTGGTTAGATGAGACTCCTGCTATTATTGCGGATGTTCTCTACGAGGATTATTGTAATATTTCCTATGTAGCACGGGGTTCAGGTTTTATATCCCCCCCATTGCATTTTTCTAATTCAATAAACGGAACCGGGCGTGGGGCTGAGCCTCCCAGCTAGGCTGGGTTCCAAACCCCTATTCAAAAAAAAAAAAAAAAATACATCTCCCTTTTCAAAATATCTCTCCTTTATACGATTTATCTTAAGGTGCAAAGGTAGATATGCACAATGTAGAATATTACCTCTTTAGATTGATCAAAACCTTCTTATAAGTATCTATATGAAATATCTATTTGATTGTATAATGAAGTTGAACAACATAACAATTCTATAATGAATGTGTAAAAATAAGAACAAAGCGATGAGGATATAGAAGAAGAAAAGAGACAAGATATATATAGGATATAGAAAAAGAGAAGTTTTATATACACATCCCTATTTACTAGATATACACCGATAATTTTTTTTTTCCACCATCTTCCTTAAACTTCCTCTTTTGCCCTTCTTTATTATTAGGAAACTTTTATTTACACATATCTATTTACTTATGTTTTTATCCAATTTTCCTTTTAAACTTCATCTTTTAAATCAATTCATTAAATCGACCACCGCCCACCTCGTCCTCGCATCACCTCTACCATACCACCCACCTATGATGCCGCCAGTTGTTCACATTGTTGAATGTAAATTGGATGGAATAGAGTCCATCTTTAGGTTTCAATCTTCATATATACATCTCTGGGTTGATTTTGATCCACACATAAATAGAGAATAATACAACAATTGGATTGATATGTTTGATAGATTATTAAACAAATGCTAACAACAACAAGTACCTCCTCAATTCCTCACTCTATTAATTGTGTTTGTATGATAATTTGATTATAGTTGTGAAGGTCAATTGTATATTTGCTCCTTTAGCTTCACTCCAGAACCTTTGTGTCCTCACCTCCTTGCTAAAATTCATGGTAATGTTGACGAAAGATGAAGAAATCTAGAAAAAAAGCTATGGAGGCTACTGAGAATGAAGAAGAAGAAGGAGAAGAACAACGAGAGAGAAAAGGAAAACTGATATTTCTTCAAGGTAGTTTTTACGAAGATGACTAACTGTAAGACCTCGGAAATTTGTTATTAATTCCTAAATGTTTCCTGGGATTAATAAAGTCTTCGTTTGTACGATTTCGTGGTTCGAGGGTGGAGTAGTGGATTTATTTTCGGACGAATAATTATTCGAAGTGCACGTTTTGGGGGGGTTCACAAAGGTTGACTTTTTATACGTTTAGATTCTGTGAGAACTTTCTTCACGAAAGTCGTAGAGCGCGTCGATACGAGTTCATGGACATGTGGAACGCGGAAATCGGAGTTCGTATGAAGAAGTTATGGCCTTTGGAAAAAGTTTCCATTTTGGTTTAATACCAAAAATTCCAAAAATTTTCAGAAAACCCGAAAATTTCCAAAAAGGGAACGTTTTTCCCCCGACCTCAGTTCCGCCCGGCCAACTTCGGCGGCTTCGTTCTCCGCCGTCCGGCCACCATAGGTCGTGATTTTTGTCCCTATTTCTTCGTCTCAGTCCCAAATTCGTCTCCATGAAGTTTCACGGTGTGGGTAGACCTGTGCACGACGCTACAAGACCGAGAAGTTGCACGGTGGAGCTGCAAATCGCCTCAAATCGCCGGCCTTGGTTCTCCCAGCTCCGGCCACTATAGCTCGAGTTCTTTGGGGGCTTTCGAAGCCCAGAGGACGTAGATGCTTCCCTCCAAGCGTCTTGCAACGATTCAAGCTGTGGAGCTCGAATT
Organism: Rosa rugosa; assembly: GCF_958449725.1. Taxonomy (NCBI): domain Eukaryota; kingdom Viridiplantae; phylum Streptophyta; class Magnoliopsida; order Rosales; family Rosaceae; genus Rosa; species Rosa rugosa. The sequence goes on from NC_084826.1 coordinate 28,858,495, forward strand.
TTGAAGATTGGGTATCTAGGGTTCTTCGAATTTCTGAACTTGCGAGGTAAATTCCGGTCAAATGGCTTTGATTCTGACTTTGTGCTAGTTATGAATGTTTCAATTGGAGTTGAGATGAAGAACTTTGATGTTGGAAGTTTTGTCAAATTTTGACTTTGGTTTGGTGGCGGTGCCGCCACTGTGGTGGTGGTTTCCGGCGGCTTCTGGCCACCTCTGCTTCTCATTGCGATGTACTCGTCGATACGAGAATTTCGATATATAGTTTGTAATTTTTGGAAGTCGTATGAGCATGTTTTGAATTTTCCAAGTTTTAGGGTTTTCGATTCCATCGATTTTCGATCCGTGAGGATTCGGCCGTCCAATTGACTTGTAATTTTGTTATATTGATCGTATAAGTATTCCGGAGGCCTCAGGTGGTCTCGGATGAAGTTTCGCCTCGATTGGAATTACTTTTGGGGATTTTAGTTCAATGGGGGTTTGAACTTTAATCGTTTTCGATCCGTATACTAAGTTGTGATGCATTTTACTTAGGTGATTGATGGAGTGTGTTCTGTACTTTGTCTCGGCTGTAAGAGAAGACGCAGCGGGATTTAGAGGTGAGTAAATCTCACGTGGTTCATTTACGAACGGATTTATTTATTACTCGGAATTACTTGTTTAATTGTTAAATCATTTTCGAAACAAATTCTTTGTTTAAAATATATGAACTTGATCGACAACGGTTCATGGGTAAGTTAAAACAATGTTTTGATATAAAATGATTTTCTCGAGTAGTTAATTTATAAAACTATAGTTGGTATTAGTGGTCATTCCTGCGTGAATGACTACGTATATATATATTTACGTGGAATATATATATTGGATGGTGTGACGTTGGTGAAGTAATGATTGAGAGTTGATTTGGGTTATTATTTTGTTCATTTACTCTTTTCGGGAATGCAATATATCATGTGATTGATTGATGTGATTGTGTTAAAGAGTATCCTATGTTGAGTGTGATGTGTTGAGTTGTGTGGGACTTTATAAATATTTTCGGATCTACGGATCTGGTGTCACAGTGGTGACTGTTTTTCGGATCTACGGATCTGGTGTCACAGTAGTGACTGAGGCAAGTATATCGGGAACCACACCTTTGGCCGGGGTAGTGGTTACGATCAGTTAGAGCTCTAGTCTGTCTGCCTTGTACTGCATGGGAGTGACGCGTTGGGTTACTTGAGGCCCATGAGTACGTACTGCATGGGAGTGACGCGTTGGGTCACTTGAGGCCCATGAGTACACGTGTTTTTAAAAGAGAGTTCGGGTGGGTTCTTTCTTTTATTGTCCAAGAGGGACTTGATTTCATATTATGGGTGAGTTGTGTTAATATGATTTATTTGGAGTTGACGGGTGATCATCGGCTTTAGTGTTGATGGGTGATCATCGACTCTAGTGTGAGTTGTTTGACTTCTTCATTTATTTTTCTTTTCCTTCTAATTGTTGAATTTTATGTAATCTCCTTAACTAAGTTATATGCAGGGATTACTGTCTTTTGAATTGTTTGTTTTAATGTAATCTCCTGAACTAAGTTATATGCAGGGATTACCGCTTTTTGTATTGTTTGTTTTAATGTAAATTCCTGAACTAAACTCTATGCAGGGATTTATATGATTTCTATTGTTTGTTTTTAATGTGATCTCCTGAACTAAGTTTCAATGCAGGGATTACTAATTTTACTTAATTCAATTGTAATTAAGTGCGGTTGTGGTTTGAGACTTGTAGTGAGTTGTGAGGTTATCGTTTTGACAAATGCTTTATGTTGATGGGAAGTGAGTGTGATTTGTCGTTGAGATGATATGATATGATATGAACTTGATGTTTGGTTGTGTTTTGTGGAATTAAATATTGTTACTTTAATTCATCTCACGAATTGAGAGATTATAAGCATGCGTGACGTGAGTCACTTTATTTGAGTTTACTCATACGGGCTGAAAGGCCTACCCGGTTTGTTGTTTACATTCCCGGTGCACTATTCTATGGTGTAGGGGTTATTGTGCAGGTTTGAATATCGAGTGATCATTATCAAAGCTGAGGTGTACGTTCGATGGCGTGGACGTGGAAGGGTGCTCTTAGTTTTAAGTCTTCCGCTGGGTAGTGAGTTGTGGTGGGTGTGTTTACTTATTGAATTGTCATTCAGTTTGATTTGTAAACTATCTGTAATGTAATATGTGACTCTAAAGAACGAGTCGGTATTGACATTGTGAGTTCAGTTTGTTTGTTGCTTAGTTTAAATGAAAAATTTTCTATGTGTTTTTCTTGTGCTTGTTAAGTTATCGCGTTTCGGATTTGAATTTAATTATTCAAAATTCGGGGAGTGACACTAACTAACTCACAGTAAAGGATAAGCCCCTATTTATACTAACTTGATATTGACCATCTATATTGACCGTGACTTTGACCCTATACTCTTAACATCCCCCCTCAAACTAGTGCTGGAATCCCCAAGTACTAGGTTGCACCAGAGATGTGTTTTCAGCCCGGAGGAATGAGTGGTAGTGCCTGGCATAACTCCATTGAATGAGAGGTCTGCCTACAATGCAGAAGAATTTTATCTGGAGTTGCAAAAACAAATGCTTTCTGATTGGAAATTGCAATGAAAGCTAGCATGGTAAGACCTTCTCGTTCCCTTTGTATGCAATCCTGTGTTGCCACCCTTTTATTTTTCAACCTCACTACTTCAATTCGATTGAGCTTTTCCTCTTAAGCTTTTTGTTTTCTCACACTCTTCAGCTCTTTCTCAACTGCAGCTCTTTTTTCATCTAGCTCTTCCCACTCTTTCTCAAAAAGCTCCTTTTGTTACTTCAAATCTCCAACTTCCTTTAGAAGCAGTTCTTTTTGTTGCATGTACTTGTCAGTTTCTTGTTTCAAATATGACAGCAACCGCTGACATTGTGACCTCTCTTCTTCACCTACTTTCATTAGATCACTCTCCTCACTGATCTTCCGTAGCTTATCTTCATCATCAGCCTTTATCTTCTCCATTTCAGCCGAAAGCCTAGCTAAAACCTCTTTATTAGCAAGTAACTGTTTCTTCTCCACTTCGAAGTTCTTCTCCTCTAATTTAATAGATTTCCTGATTTTGCATGTGTAGGCGCAGTGAACATGTTTGTGACAGATTTTGCATACCATTGTGAGGCATGCACACAGGCACATCAAGTTCTTCAATGGTATGCAAAATTTGCCACAAACATGTTCACTGCGCCTACACATGCAAAATTAGGAAATCTGTTAAATTGGAGGAGAAGAACTTCGAAGTGGAGAAGAAACAGTTACTTGAATGAAGGTTGTCTTACAAGAACGGGCCTTGGGCTTGTCTCCTAGTAGGTTGGGCTTCGATAATGAAGCGAGGCTTAGCCAAAACTTTTTACAAGAAACAAAACTCTTTCCCCTCTTTTTAAGATCAATCGATTCAGAAAATTTTGATTCTTAATAGAGCACAAAAGGCTCTGATACCAAATGTAAAACGTAAGACAAGATTGTACTCAATCTAAGAACACAGAACAAAATTAAGATTAAAATAAGCATAATATTAAGATGAGTAAAATATAAATCATGCATACCAACTTGAATTAGTCATGATAGATCTTCTCCTCTATCCAATCCTGTATGCAAACTTTTATGGGGCAAAGTTTATGAATAGCGTGGTGATTGATAGAGCAGGGATCTAAGACTTTTACAGGCATCACGGACTGGGTACCTCCCATAAAGGATTCTTAGTCCTAATTGATGCAAGCCTTTATCAAACTATTTCATGTACATTTAGGATTACTCTATGATTGAGTAATCAACAATATATACCATACTTAGTACTGATTATAGATAAAGAGGTCATGGACTTAAATAATTCTAGCATTGTCTAATTACTTATTCTGCAAATAAGGTAGCTAAGTTGTTGTGGTCCATCAAGTCCACATTAATTCTTACAGATCCCAGAACCAAAAAGCTCTGATCCCTGCACACGCTTGCTCCTCTCAAGGAAAAAAGCGACACCAAAGGCACCCTAAATCATGTAGAGAACCTACTAGTCGCCGCAGCACTGCTGCATCCTAGGGTTTCGGTACTTTGTGCTCCGAGTTTTCAGAGCCTCAAGTTCGAGATTGTGTAATGGCTAAAATTTTCCTTTTCCATGTTTATTGGTTATTACTATTCTATCCTTTAATATATCATGTGTTTTGCTTGAGCAATTTAATCAATCAAGGACATTATTGGATTTTTGAAAATTTAATTTTAAGGCATATTTGCTTAATTAGTACTCATAAATTAGGAGTAAAAAAAAAAAGACAAATTAACAACCGCGTTGTGAATGCCAAGAGGTATGATTTAATCAATTAAAACATAGATTAATCATTAATGGGGACTACCACTTTATGAAAGATGGGTTAGAGATGAATCAACATCGATCAATTAAGGGTAGGTTTTTAGCTTATCAGCAGGTCGGCCCCTTTATTTACCAAAGAGAAATATGCGAGGCACGTCAAGTCTCCAACAATAATATTCATGGCTGGTCTCCTTTGGGTACACGCGTTCTCCACTTCCGTTAGTCCACCTTATATATATACGCAGCACAAAATGCAAAATTTGTAAACTGACATATTTCATGTTTCGTTAATCTGTTTTCTTTTTACAAGAAACAATATTGAGAAAGAAACTAAATACAAAAATTCATAGGATAACCTAACACAGGATAAAGATGAGGTAGATATCTGCTTGTTGCCTTCATGTTCGATCCGTATTGATCGACGTCGTGTCATGGTCTTATATATTGCTTATGACGTACGGAACTTCTAGTTGATATATAGCTGTGGTGATCGGGAGAGATGGAGATGGAGATGGAGATGGAGATGGGCATATATGCATCAAGTGGTCAGTCAATTGATACGGAAGGTTTAGGGTGCGTTTGGGGGCGGGGCCTTTTTAGCTCCCCCGCTTATAAGCAATGTTTGGTGTTTGGTAACTGGGCTTCCAACCTGCTTTTTTCAGAGGCACTAGCTTTTTCTTTGAAAAAGCAGAAGCCACTACAGGCAGGGGCGGCCCTGAGGGTGTGCAGGTAGTGCCGCCGCACAAGGCCTCCGACGTTGAGTTTCGAGTATATATAGGTGTAAATGAATATAATTAATTTTGTTCCCCATCCATGCACAGAATCTTGTATAGTCCAGTTGGTAGGCTGGCCAAGGCGCGCGCGGGTTTCTATATCCTTGTCACGGGTTCGAATCCCAGACTTCCATTTTTAATCTTCTTTTCTCTTCCTTTTTGTTTTTTTTTTTTAAAACCTTCCGTGTCCTTGATTTTTTTTCTTTTCTCTTTTTCTTTTTTCTTCCTTTTTCTTTCACTCTCCGTGTCCCTGATTATCATTTTCTTCTCTCTTTTTCTTTGTCTTTTTTTACATCTCACATTCCTTTAGGCTTTAGGATTTTCTTTTTCCTTTTGTTAGTAGATTTTTTTTTTGGTAAGTCAGCAAATCAGATATTTTTTTTTTCCTTTTGTTACTAGGTTTTTTTTTTTTTTTTTTTTTTTTGAAATAAGGGCCGGTGCGGCTGCCCTCAAGCCTCCAGATTACAATAAGAACCTAGAGTACATCCTGAAAAGAGATCCAGTGACGACTCTACTACACAATTGTATTCAAAACCACACCAACTAGCAAAGAACTCGCTCCAGACGGTTCTATTTGCTTCCCAGCGGTGACACAACGAAGAGATAACTAGATCTGCAACTCTTATACAGCTAAGCATAATGTCCATTCTCACAGCTCTCCTATCATGTTGCCACTGGAATCTACATCCAGTGGCACAAAGTCTCATCCTGCCACTAGGAGGCAGCGACCATTTGACAACGCAAGGAACTCGCCTCCTACCTAGAGCAGACAAGGCACTGAGAGTGCACCCACAGGCACGAGGCCTGACATGCCCTACACGCCAAATGTAGGGACTTATTACTCGCAAAATGCGCAAACCAACTAAACAACAAACAACAGTAAACAACACACTGCAAACAAAAACAGTAAAAACAACAACAAAAAACAAGAAGTAAAAGTCCAAGCAGCATGGCCCTGACAGTAAGGCCCAGCCCAACTCCCGCACACCACCACCAACCAGCTCCACCGTCCACCAGGCAAGCCACCAGAGCGCACCACCATCAACCCGCCGCCTTGCACTGAACCGTCGTCGTTGCGCATCACAGCGCCACAACACCACCACACCACAAAGCCGACCGACCCAGAACCCGGCCGACGTCAAAACCCAGCTCACCGGAGTAATCAGATCCAGATCTCTGCAACGAAATCGAAGATCCAGCCACCGCCTGGAACCCAGCCTCAACCGAGCCGCCCTACGCCTCCGCCGCTGCACCACGTCCGGCCTCACCCACGATCGGAGGAGAACAGATCTAGATCGCTCCGCCCCGATCGAGAAACATCCACTTTCTTCCTTTGCTGTGCTAGGCCACCACCACAGCACCACCCTACAAGGACCGATTAGGCATCCTTTCCCGGACCGAAACGCAGCGGCAGGGGCGCCGGCGGCGTTCGGCCGGGAGAGATAACTCGCTTTCTCTCTCTGGTTTTTTCGCAGCGCGTGAGGCGCGTTCCTCTATTTTTACTAGGTTTTTATTAACCTTATAAAAGAGACATGTGCAAAGAAATAAAACTAAACCCAACACAAATTCGAAGATGTGCCTTACAAGTGCTTATTGGGTGGTGCAACAAACAAGTGCTTACAGAGGAGAGGGATACATATGAAGTTTGTTATCGTCATGAATGAATTAGGAGTTATAGTCTCGTTTAACATTATTTGAAACTTTCTTAGTTATTTTGATTAGTTGTTTGAGAATAATTATTATATTATTGAATGATCTTGTCATAACATTTTTTTTATTGTACCCATTTTTTTTTTAAATCATTATGCAATGAACATAAGGCCTCTGTCAAATTTTCGCACTAGGTCTCTGAATTCTCAGGACCGGCCCTGACTACAGGCCTCCTTTTACTGTAGTACTGGTTACTGTAGCTAAATGAATCTTTGAAAATACCAAGTCCTACCCTCCCTCCCTTAAAGAATTTACGCACAACCCTCCTCTTCTTCCTCGTACAACTCCATCTGCAGCAGTTTGATGACTCGTTGACACTCCGGCCGAAGAGGATGCCGATTGCTCTCGCCCGTCTTCTACAAAAAGGTACGACTTTCATTCTCTGAGTTCTCTCCCTGATCAACATTTGGTTTCGTTTGTTTTTGATGCCTCCGATAGGTGAGCAAATTGGGTTCTTTGTGGATTGTTTGGTTGATTTTATGTCTCTGTGTTCGTTGCTTCTGATAGATTGATTATAGTTGAATTTGTGTTTTGATTGTTTTTTTTTTTTGTGTTTTGATTGTTATGGACAAGAAATTGGGTGGGTTTTCGGTTTCAATGTTAGCATTTACGACCTGAGTAGTTAGGGATTTAAAATTGAGTTTTTCTATTGGAACCTCCAAATTTACTCACTTGACCTCTATGCTTTTCACACCTCTTAACAAATTTTCAAATATTAAATTTACTCACTAAGCCTCACTAAAGTTCCTCAAATAACCTCACTCATATAATTTGCAAACAAATTATTATCTTTAAAATAAAAAATTTAGTCATTTCAATGATTTAATTACTCTATAGATCTTAACTAAATCTACATTTCTTAATCAAACAACATGCATAAATCTCTTTTCAAATAAAAACACAAGGTATTGAGTAAAATGACATGAACTATTCTGTGGTTTTTAAATTTTTTTTTCTATTTTAGCTGTGCAAAAAAAGTAAAGAAATCATTTGTTTTTTAATGTTTATTTTTTTTTCTGTATTTTTTGTACCTCATGATTAATTATTTAAATATTTTTAGTTTTTTTTAACTGCTAACTTTTTTTTTTTTTTGAAAATATGATGGATAGACTTAGATTTAGTTCATAAATCATAAGAGGATTTATTTTGTTTTCCCTCACCAATATGCGTTCAACATATATAATATTGAAGTACTTTAGAGCACATGCGAATACGGTGTGATCTCTATGAAAAAATAAAAAAAAAACATTACTACATTGTATTACCAAACAATCAAGGAAAAATAATCTTTCATGTCCAAATGGGTTATTCTACAAACATAAAGCATAAGCCAGTTTGAGTTTACCAAACACTTTGTCACTGCTTTTGCCATTGACAGCACTTATAAAAAGTCAGTTTACCAAACACTCAGTTGCTTTGCTTTTCAGCTACTTATTCTCAAATATAACCAAAAGCCAGCTTTTCTTAAAAGCATAGCCATACCAAACACACCGTTAGTTCCACACGCTCCATCTGATCTCTGTTCTTATATTAGATAAGGTTGCATGCAATTCGATCAGTATGGAGGATCAATCCAAATAATTGACCGAATATCTTCAACTTTTTGTTTTTCTTCTTCTTTGTGACAATAAACGGATATCCTCATGAATCGGAGTTGCTAACTTGCAAGTCACTATTTTGCATATTTACAAATTTGTACGTCATACTTGTTTGGAGTTAACATAGGGCAATGATAGTAGGCCACATCAAAAAGCCCGCGGATCAAGTGGGCCGATGGAGGCCCGCCGGCCCTGAGGGCTAAAAGCCCGGCCCGGCCCGCCAAAGACTCTCTAGGCCCGGCCCGTAAAAGCCCGTAAAATATTATATATATATATATATGTGTGTGTGTGTGTGTGTGTGTTTATATAGATATATATGTAGTCATGTAGATATGTGTGTGTGTGTTTACAAATATATATATACACACATATAGATATATATTTGTGTGTGTTTATATATATATATGTGTGTGTGTGTGTGTGTGTGTGTGTGTGTGTGTGTGTGTGTGTGTGTGTGTGTTATATATAGATATATCTATATATGTGTGTATTTATAAATATAAATATATATATATATATATATACATATATATATATATATATATATATTCTAAATATCGGTTGACCAATTCGATCGGATTCAAAAATATGGTGAAATTGGCTAAATTTTTTACCACACTCATAATTTATTGTAATAAACTCATCCAACGGTCGGTTTTTCCATTTTCTTTGAATTGATAGGGGTTGCTCTTAGGAGTGTATGATAAATAAATATAGGTTTATAAGAGTAACTATGTTTGACCTAGTTGATCGAATTCGAAACGATAACCAAATTTGCTAGATTTTTTACAACCACCATAAAATATTTCAATGTCTCAATCGAGCGGTTGGTTTCTCCAAATTCATCTTCCACTTCATGGTTGTTTTAGAATGGACCTCAACAATTTAAATGCAATGTATAAGTCATACAATTTTAGGAGAAAAATTAGTATAGGCCAATGTATTTGTAATTAAAAATTGAAATTTTTATCTTATCTCCATGCACATCCATCGATGGAATATATACAAACGTGATGTGAAAAAATAAGCACGTTTTGCGGTTGTCACGCCATCGGTTAACCAAGAAAACATATAAGTGACTACGGTTGACCAATCCGATCGAATTCAAAAATATGGTGAAATTGGTTAAATTTTTTATCACACTCATAATTTATTGTAATAAACTCATCCAACGGTCGGTTTTTTCATTTTCTTTGAATTGATAAGGGTTGCTCTTTGGAGTGTATGATATATAAATATAGGTTTATAAAAGTAACTACGTTTGACCTAGTTGATTGAATTCGAAACGATAACCAAATTGGCTAGATTTTTTACAACCACCATAAAATATTACAATCTGTCAATCGAGCGGTTGGTTTCTCCAAATTCATCTTCCACTTCACGGTTGTTTTAGAATGAACCTCAACAATTTAAATGCAATGTATATAAGTCATACAACTTTAGGAGACAAATTAGTATAGGCCAACGTATTTGTAATTAAAAATTGAAATTTTTATCTTATGTCCACACACATCCATCGATGAAATATTTACAAACGTGATGTAAAAAAATAAGCAAGTTTTGCGTTCATCACGCAATCGGTCAACCAAGAAAACATGCAAGTGACTACAGTTGACCAATCCGATCGGGTTTGAAACTATGGTGAAATTGACTAAATTTTTAACCACACTCTTATTTTATTGTAATAATCACATCCAAAGGTCAGTTTTCTCATTTTCTTTGAATTGCTATATGTTGCTCTTTGGAGTGTATGATGTATAAATATAGATTTATAAAAAATTAGTGCCTTTAAAAATTTATTTATCAATAAATTAGTATCTATATATAAATAAAGATTTTTTTTTGGTACAATATAGAATTATAGATATGTTATCTTTGATTGTATTTGATCATTATCCAATGAATTTCCAAAGCTTGATTAAAAAAAAAAATATTTGTGTCTTTAAATATTTATTTATATATAAAGCCCGCAAGGCCCGGCCCAAAAAAGCCCGCAAGGCCTAGCCCGGCCCGGCCCGAAAAAGCCCGCAAAGCCCGCTTTATATAGACGGGCTTGGATCCGTCTATTTTTAATAAAGCCCGGCCCGGCCCGCTATTATTTAAAAATATAGGCCTCATCAAAAAGCCCGCGGATCAAGTGGGCCGATGGAGGCCCGCCGGCCCACAGGACTTTTGGCCCGGCCCGGCCCGTCAAAAAGCCCGCCTTGGCGGGCCGATGGAGGCCCGTCAAAAAGCCCGCAAAAACCCGGCCCGGCCCGTAAAAGCTCGCAAAATATTATATATATATATATATATATATATATATATATATATATATATATATATATATCTGTGTGTGTGTGTGTGTGTGTGTGTGTGGAAGTTCTTATACTATTATACTTCTATATAAAATATGTACATATATATATTCTAAATATCGGTTAACCAATTCGATCGGATTCGAAAATATGATGAAATTGACTAAATTTTTTACCACACTCATAATTTATTGTAATAAACTCATCCAACGGTCGGTTTTTCCATTTTCTTTGAATTGATAGGGCAACTCTTTGGAGTGTACGATATATAAATATAGGTTTATAAGAGTAACTACGTTTGACCTAGTTGATCGAATTCGAAACGATAACCAAATTGGCTAGATTTTCTACAAACACCATAAAACATTACAATCTCTCCATCGAGCGGTTGGTTTCTCCGAATTCATTTCCCACTTCATGGTTCCTTTAGAATGAACCTAAACAATTTAAATGCAATGTACATGTCATACAACTTTAGGAAGAAAATTGGTATAGGCCAATGTGTTTGTAATTAAAATTAATTTTTTTTATCTTATGTCCACGCACATCCATCGATGGAATATATACAAACGTGATGTGAAAAAATAAGCACGTTTCGCGGTTGTCACGCCATCGATCAACCAAGAAAACATATAAGTGACTACGGTTGACCAATCCGATCGGATTCGAAAATATGGTGAAATTGGCTAAATTTTTTACCACACTCATAATTTATTGTAATACACTCATCCAACGATCGGTTTTTTCATTTTCTTTGAATTGATAGGGGTTGCTCTTTGGAGTGTATGATATATAAATATAGGTTTATAAGAGTAACTACGTTTGACCTAGTTGATCGAATTCGAAACGAGAACCAAATTGGCTGGATTTTCTACAACCACCATAAAACATTACAATCTCTCCATCGAGCGGTTGGTTTCTCCGAATTCATTTTCCACTTCATGGTTGCTTTAGAATGAACCTAAACAATTTAAATGTAATGTAGAAGTCATACAACTTTAGGAAGAAAATTGGTATAGGCCAATGTGTTTGTAATTAAAATAAATTTTTTTTATCTTATGTCCACGCACATCCATCGATGGAATATATATAAACGTGATGTGAAAAAATAAGCACGTTTCGCGGTTGTTATGCCATCGGTCAACCAAGAAAACATATAAGTGACTACGGTTGACCAATCCGATCGGATTCGAAAATATGGTGAAATTGGCTAAATTTTTTACCACACTCATAATTTATTGTAATAAACTCATCCAACGATCAGTTTTTTCATTTTCTTTTAATTGATAGGGGTTGCTCTTTGGAGTGTATGATATATAAATATAGATTTATATTTAAATTATGTAAAATTATATATATGTTTTTAGAAAACTGTGAAGTTACCGTTTTCTAATCCTACCGTTGGATCCGTCCGTTTTCTAATCCTACCGTTGGATACCAGCTGTGAGACAATGACCTAAACCTAAACTTGAGTCCTAAAATTGATCACTTTCTCTGTTTCTCATTTCTCAAGCAGTCAAGCCTCAGCCTCCTCTGAGTCCTCTCGACGACTCAGAGTCTCAGTCTCTCAGATCTTCATCTAAACGACCTAAACGACCTCCATAACTCCTCAGCCTCTCAGATCTAAACGACCTAAACCTCCATACCTGATCAGCCTCCTCTCGACCTAAACCTCCATACCTCCTCAGCCTCCTCTCGACGACTCGACCTAAACCTCCATCCCTGATCAGCCTCCTCTCGACCTAAACCTCCATACCTGATCAGCCTCCTCTCGACAACTCAGAGTATCAGATCTCGACCTAAACCTCCATAGCTCCATCGACTCACTTTCTCAGCCACGACTCAGGGACAGTGAAAGAGAGATTGGAGAAGGTCGAGAACAAGATCTGATCTAGCGTGTTCCACTCCGGATGGATATCCACCAACGATTTGAACACGGCGGCTTCACGGTGAGTTGGATTTGGTCATGTTGTAAAGCCGGTCACGGCGAGCTCCTCTCCTTCTCATCTCACGGGCTGCAAGAGGGGATAATCTGAGAGCAAAAATTTGATCGAGCAGGTACTGGTTTTGTTGATGTCTTTGGTCTCTGGTTTTGTTTCACATGCGTGCAACATGATTCTTTGTTTGAAGTGGTCACGGCGAGCTCCTCTCCTTCTCATCTCACGGGCTGCAAGAGGGGATATCCATGAAGCATTTGTGGCATATTCTGATTTTTCTGTCTTTAAAGATGCATTGGCTGCAATGAAGGACAAATTTGATAAGTATTGGGGTACATTTCCCAAAGCTTTCTATTTTGCTACAATTTTCGATCCTAGATTTAAGTTATTTGCTCTTGGAGAATGGCTAAAATGCATGGGTATTGGTCAGCTTGATGTTGATACAAAATTGTTAGAGTTAAGAACCGAATTGCAAGCTCTTTATGAAACATATAAGAAGAATATTGTGTCTAATGTAGCACCTACGCAATCTGAAAATTTAGCTTATTCGACCTCGAGTTTATCTCCGGGTTCTATAGCATTGCCTATTGTTGGTAATTTCTCAATGCAAAGTTTGAAAAGGGCAAAGGTATCATCTTCTCATACTTCAACTACGAGTTCTAATGATTTACAAATGTATTATGATTTACCAACTATTGAAGTTGATGATGATAATCAATTTAGTGTGTTGTCTTGGTGGAAATCAAATGAATCATTATACCCTGTGGTTTCTCTCATGGCTAGAGATTTGCTAACAATTCCAGCTTCTACTGTAGCTTCGGAGTCATGTTTTAGTGCAGGAGGTAAGATTGTATCCGAGAGAAGGGCTAGCTTGAGTCCAAATACAATAGAGGCATTGATTTGCTTGAAGGATTGGAGTTTAGCAAAATCAAAGATGCAAGAGGCTCAGCGTGAAATGCAGCTAGCTGAAGAAAGGAGGCTCATTAGGGAAGGACGACCAGATTGGATGGAAAAAAGTGAAGATGAAGCTGGAAATGAAGCTGAAAATGAATCTGATGATGATTCTGAAAATGAGTCCCATGAACAGGTATATTGTTTTGGCTACTTCATTGCTTCTATTTTTTTATTTTCAGTTTAGCAAAACATGTTTTCTGGTTTTTTAATTCTTTATTTAAATGGGTAGGTACCAAGATCAGCTGAATCCCATGAGTTATCAACCAATCTGCAGCCTTAAATTTTCAACTTTTCAAGGTCAGTAAGTTGCAGTTTGCAGACTTGCAGTTTATGTGGAAAATAGTAATTGGATCCTTAACAATTCTTAGGATGCTTTTACATACAAACTTTATCTAAAGTTAGACTATAGTGGGTAGTTTTAAAGCTTGAATTGGTTCATTTGAAACTGTGAGTTGCTTGCTTTTTCAACCAATCTGCAGATTAGATATTTGGAATAAGCATGTTCAACTTTATGCCCAAGTAGAAATAAAACTGGAGTTTTGGTTATTTTGTGTAGTCCGTGCATTACAAATAAGTGGCTCATTTCAAGAATTTTTTGCTGGGCTGTATCAATTATGCAGGGCTGCAGGCAGATTCTAAGTGTGAGGCTGTGAGCGTCATTGATACCAAGTCTGAATGGAAGACAATATGCCTAATTAGATAAACTCATAGAAATTGTATTAATAATTTGCTTTCGTTCTAAGTTGTAAATTGGGACACTTTGTATGCTGTCTTTTTATTTCAGTACATTAAAAGTTTAAAACGGGCGTGGGGATGAGCCTCCTAGTTCGGCTAGGTTCCAAACCCCTTAAAAGGAAAAAAATAGCATCCTTAATATGAGATGTATCCGTTTCAGCTCAAGACCTTATCAATTAGTTGAATGAGGTTGAGTAAAAGTAGTTGCTGTGGACGAGGCTAAATATTGCACAATAAAATGGTCTGAGACTTGCATTATAGAAAAGCCCGGCCCGGCTCGTAAAAAGGTGGGCTACCTGGCCCGACCCGTAAAAGCCCGCAAGGCCCGCCTTATATGGACGGGCTTGGATCCGTTGATTTACAATGAAACCCGACCCGGCCCGGCCCGTGACTATTTAAAAATGTAATTAGGCCCGGCCCGTTGACGACCCCTAAATGATAGAGGCCTCAATGAGGTTTAAGAATTTTGGCATCAATCTTAAGTGTCATACCATGTAAGCAAATATAAATTTTTATTTTCAATTCCATATAATATATCTCACCAAATTATAATCTTGCAACACTAATTTTACCCTTTTGCATTTTCTTTTAGATTTCATGGGGTGAATCAATGACATTAATGAAAAAGAATTTGTGAAAAAAATTTATTATTAGATCCACTCTTAATTTTTTCTTATGATGTGTTTTCATCATTTATTATATTACTTCAATTACCATGTTAAAATTACGATTTTAATATACTCTCTTTCTGTTTTGTAGATCCAATTTAATTTTTGACTTTTCTAATTAACTTATTAGGTGTAACGATGATTAGTTACTTTCTATTAATTTTATTTACCACTACAGCAAAATCAGTCTTTTACGGCGCACAGTAAATGATAATCATTTACGGCCCACATAACATGTGTGCCGTCAGTCGGAATGTGTTTATTCAGGTCATTCACGGTGTGCATCTTATATGTGCAGTAAATTTAGTAATCTATTAATAGCGTGAACAAATATGTGTGCCGTAAATGAGTTATTTCACTAGTCTTTTACGACTTACTTTTCTAACATGTCGTAAATGAATTACAAAATATTAAATTCTTTTTTTTTTTACAGAAGTATATTACATTTTTTATTGAACATTTCTGAGGGCATTACAAAAATGGCCATTGCAATTCGTAAAAGGCAATCCTCATGCTTCATCCTTCCTCCTCAGCCTTCGTTTTCAATATATTGTGTGCTTGTGAATCCTCATAAACATAGAAGATCTTTCGTTGGCAATTTGCTATTATTCATGTATTTGGCTTAGTATTTGTACCACAATGACAACTTTGACAATGCCATTTTATTAGTGGAGAAAAGAAAACATGTATGCTCTGCAGAATGTCATGATTATTGTAATCAAGCTGCTTAGCTTCTTTAATTAGTGGAATTTCTTTTTTATGCTTCTCTATCTTTCTGGCAAATTCTGCTTCTCACATTCATACAGCTTTGCACTACTTAATTTATATATCCATGCGTGGAAAGTTAGTCCTATAGTATATAAGTAACGCAAAGCATAACCTAGTTAGTGTATCTAACAGCTAGCTATACCACTTAGTTTTTGTAAACAAGAATAAATGAGAGATTCTCAGCCAACTATGCTATAAATTATACCACATACTAAAGTTGCGTTGTACTATGAATAATTCTGTTTTTGTGTGTCCTAAATTCTAGTGAAATGGGTCTTTTTCTCTTGCTCTTTCTCTTTGTGGTAACTTACAAATTAATCAGTTGCTTGTTAATATTTTTTAAGGACTTTCTGTCCCATCCTAATTTGGCTGCTAATTCTAATTCCTTTTCTGGTTGGAATTTTGAATCTGTATATATCCAAATGCCTTCTTGGCCTTTTCTAGTTGTAGTTCAACAAACTGTTGATGTTTCCAATTATGCTGATGCAAATAAAGCAGCATATGCTGATCTTTTTAAGGAAGTGAATTGATATTGCACTAGAATGACAATTAGTCTTCAATATGCCTGATAACATTGCAGGCATATTAGTCTTTTTCTGATTTTTTATTTTGAATTGCAGAACATTGCATGCATACATTTGGATCTTGATATTCCGAAGTGGCTGCATATACTTCAATCTCTCTCTCTAAAAGGCAATCAATTTTGTTCAGGACTCTAGTAGTTTGCTTTTCTGATACACTTAATCTTGATAAAGAGGTGGTTCTGAGAACTGAGTGGAGTTATAATTTAAAATGCTTCCTTCATCTGATTGGGGTGTATAGAATTGTAGCTTAATTGGTAGTCGTTTGTAACAATGCTTAAATGGATTTGGAGTCTGTCTTGGTTTTGTGCTGCATTTTGGGCTCTGGAGCTTTGAAAGTTCTCCCACATTTTAGCCTTTCAATTGCTATTGGATTTGAAACTTGAAAGCCTTGATACAAGTTCTAATGTATTACCTATTGAGACATGATGAGGGTATTATTCATTTTACGATTGATATACCAGTTAAAGCCTAGGGGGATAATTTTGTCTTTGTGGTAGTGGTTATTATTCATTGCTATGACTGGATTTTATATGAAATGTAGGTTGCTCTGTTTGTTTCAATATTGCTACTGATCTCAGCTGCTGCTTTTATACTAAAAATTAGGATCTGGTTTGGAAAGAGCTTAGCAGGGTTTGTTTCTGCAATAACTAAGCACTGCATGTCTCAAACATAGACTTAAAGTCACTAGACCTGCTACCATAAATAAAAGCCTTCATTGCATGCAGCAATGGTCTATCAGTTTATGTATAGTCAATTTAGGTAAATTGTCAGTGATTAAAATAGGACACAGAGCTGTGACTAATCAACTGACTCTTTAGGTTCTTCTCTGTTTACAGCTGCGTGCCTCTAATTGAAAGACAACTCCATGTTTATTTGTTTGGATTTTGCTTCACTTGCGCTACTTGAGCAAACATCGCAGGCATATTAGTTTGTGATAGTTGATTGATTATTATATGAGTCTAGTCATACTTACTTTCCCACTGCTCTTTCTTTAACTATCGATGGTGGTCATGTTTCATGGTTAGTGTTATACGAGTGCTGAAATATTGTTTAAATTGAGTAATGTCAAAAGGGATAAGGGGTCATGTTTTTTTTTTAATTTTGTAGTTCTCAGAAGCTAAATTGATAGCTTATGTCTTTGATTGCCACTTCAGTTCTCATTTCAGCATAGTTTTGATTTTTTTTTAAAATTATTTTTATTTTTTATTTTTTATGTTCTGATTATTCGGTGTTAGTTTTAGAGTGTTGGTGGTCTGAAAACATATAAAGACGAGCATTGTCATAATCACATTGTTAATTTATCAGTGCTTTGCTCCTTGTTTTAGTTTATAACATAATGTTGATTAAAGATGGACTGATTTCAATTTTCATGCTGAAAGTTATTCCACATTAATACCAGTTTCTACTTTAGGTAAAGCATCTCTTAAAGTTTTTTTTTTTTTTTTGGTCTGTGCATCTCTTAAAGTTAACACACATTATTTACAAACTTTTTGATCATGAATTTTCCTTCCACAGATTGGACTATGTATTATTGTCTTTATCTGGTTTGTTGTTTCTTACTTGAGCTAAAGACTTTTTGTATTCAAATATGATACACAACCTGAGACAATGCTATGCTTTATGTTCTGTAGGGGATTTTGGAATGTGCATTTGCAAGCAGAAGTAGCTGGACCAGTTTGAAGTTGAGGCATCCTATTAAGAGGACCTAGTTGCCATCTGCTGTTTTAGTGATGTTGACATTTCTCGGTATGTAGCTTTAGGAGATGGTTTGCCATTGCTGAAAATGATGTTACGACATTGTTATGTTTTTTGATGAAATACGACATTGTTGTTTACTATGCTTGAATGAAAGGATTTGATTGAAAGTATTGTCTATTAGAAGAGTGAATGAAGACATCTTTTATGACATGCAAAACGGTATTTCACAACACGCAAAATGGCCTTTTAAGACACGCAAAATGGTTTTTTACGGCACACAATCAAAGTTGTAAAATATCTTTCACGGCGCGCAAAAGAGTGTTGTACGATGTGCAAAAAATGTTTTTTACGGCGCACATTTTGTGTGCCACAAGAGAAATTTGTCTTTTACGACATGCTTCTTCGTGCCGTAAAGTTGTCATTTACGGTGCACATTGTGTGTCGTAAAAGACCAGTTTTATTGTAGTGTACAAACTATATACATAATTTTTTTTTTAGTGATTGCGCAGTGGATCATATGAACCTAGCTTTGCTAGAGTTTGGGTTTGTTCCCAATCTCTTAGCTTTTTATGTGTGCCACAAGAGAAATTTGTCTTTTACGACATGCTTATTCGTGCCGTAAAGTTGTCATTTACGGTGCACATTGTGTGTCGTAAAAGACCAGTTTTATTGTAGTGTACAAACTATATACATAATTTTGTTTTTTAGTGATTGCGCAGTGGATCAGATGAACCTAGCTCTGCTAGAGTTTGGGTTTGTTCCCAATCTCTTAGCTTTTTGAGTCCTGCACTTCTTCTTCCTTGATAGAGGTATTGTTTAGGCCTCCTTCTGTTCATACTTTTTGCTGTCTTTGATGGTGGCGGGTGTTTTTCTGATGGTGGTTCTATTTTCGATGACAACGGCGTAGGAGCGTTCCACCGTTTTGGTCTGGCTGCTTGCGGGCGTGCGTGGCTGGAGTTGTCAGCTTTCAAAGTTGGTTAGCTTGATTATCTCCAGAATATGATAATTGTACAGGTTGGTTGTGGCCAAAGAGAATAGAGTTCTAGTTGCTTTCAAATAGTGCATAACAGAAACTCTATCTTCAAATAAAAAAAGAGAGAAAAGGAAGCAACATAACAAATCATGCATGCATCACGTGGAGTGGTACTCAAGGCATCAAATTTCAAATTCATCAAGTGGGACCTCTCAAAATTATCGGTGTAAAAGAAATAATAAGTTAATTAATGGAAAACAACATGTCCCATTAACTTTGATTTAAAGACTAGCATGGTGGAAAAGTCTTCGATAGTTCGATCATCCCGGTCGACAACAACAGGAAACAAGTTCATTTTACATTTCCGGTTCAAAGTAAATGATTGGGTGTACACTAAAAATGAAATCAGTCATTGGGCCTCCTACAAAAAAAGTGGAAGCAAGCCATCTGCAAAACTCTATCTACTCCAACTTCTGAGCCTAAATTTAGTTCGACTTGTCAAACAATAAAGTAGTGACTCAACATTAAAGCTATGTTTGGTGGGGCTTTTTAGTGAGTTTACTACGTGCAAGTGAACAACATTTCCAACTGAAGTTTGGTTGAATTTTTTTTGCAGGCTTCATGTGTTTGTGATTTTGTTTGATGGGTTTAATTACTCTTCTATGGTTTTGGTATTCATGTGATTGTATTTAGTGTTTTAGTTTTGATGCAATAAATTGTAGTTGTCATTGTTTAGTTACTGATCAATTTTTTTAAAATTCCATTGTTGTTCTGTTTGTGCTTTCTAGATTTTATGCAACAAGGTGTATGCATCATCCTCCAACCGCCGTTCCTTTGCACCTTGATTGGAATTATTTTAACATTGTCTTCTTCTTTAGGTATGTGATATTTAAAATGCACCTAGCTTCTTCCTTTTACGAACTATCTGATCTGATTTTGTTTGCCAGTGATTCAAGTTCAATCAGCTTTTATTCTGTTTTCTGTTTTAAAGCTTCTACCTAATTTTCAATCAGCTTTTATTATTTATGACTCCAATCTGGAAGAAATTTTTAACTTAGCAATGAGTCAAGAGATTGTTGAAGATGAACTGGAACCTTGTGGTCCATCTTGGTGAAGCTTATTCTTATTACAAAAATTTGGAAGACATATTGCTATGGTATGCTTCTTGTTCTACTGTTGTTTATTCCCAATTGTATCGCCTGTACTATGAAGATGGAATTGGATCTTAAATGAATTGCTCTTAGTTATATGGTTATGTTATTTTAAGACCATTAGATCATAGTTATGTACAGTTTCCTTCATCATTACTTTCTTGGACCGGGCCTTATAACTTTCTTGCAAAGTTCAGTAATGTCTTGAAGTTTTATGTTCTGGTCACTTTACATTTGGAGCTAAATATTTGATGCGCATTATACCATAAATATTCTTATTATGATAGTGCTTGTCTCAGTAAAATGTTTGCTTAACTAATGTGTGCTCCTGTGATCTTTTAGGAAAGCTTCTATTGGAACCGAAGAGTAGCCTCTTAAATGAAGAAGTATATGAATTGTAATTAAAAGTGAAAAGTTTTTCAAGTAAATATCTTGGCGAATATGGGTAGAGGTCATGAAGGGCAGAGCCATTCATTGTTTGGTCTATGATCCTTAGAGGCAGAGATCTCTTCTTCTGAGCTGACAAGTACAATGGAAAAGCTTTCGAGGAACATGGAGCAGATTGAGGGTCAAGTTGCTACCGGCCGAGGCTATACTGTATATAATTATGGTGATGGATGATGATATGCCTAAGGATAAGGACGAGGAAGAACACGAAGATGAGGAAGTAGTTTATAAGGCCACAATTTTAATAGTTTGAGTTTACCAAACACTTTGCCGCTTTTGCCACTGACAACTCTTATAAAAAGCCAGTTTACCAAACACTCAGCTACTTTGCTTTTCAGCCACTTATTCTCAGAAATAAGCAGAAGCCAGCTTTTCTGAAAAGCCCAGCCGTACCAAACATAGCCTAAAGCTCGGCTCTTCGCAATGGTTGTCCAAATCAACTTTACACTCTTCGGAGTTTCAGGATTAATCAAGCAGTGTGAGGTCCATTTCAAGTCTCAGTGCCCAATTGCAAACCTCGGCACGACAGGTGCCCAAATCAAATCAGCGGATATCAAATTGGGTGTCCAAAAGAAATACATTTGACGGGTTCAAAAAATATTTACATCCGTCGAACACAAAAGTTGGTACAAAACCAAAAATACAATTCTTGAACTACAATGGTTTGATCCCTTTATAGGGTATATAGGCAATTTAGCGACCCACTAGATGCAACCGCAAGTTCAAACAAAATCTCTGAGACTAGTCAGATTCTTCCAATCCGAATCCTTGACTCCACCAGTCAAATTCAGCTAGTCCTAAATTGAATCACTGACTCCAGTCAAATTCTCCCAACACCAGAAATACAAATTCGTATGAACTACGGTCGGTTTAATCCCACAATGGGTACGTAGGCAATCTAGTGGCCCACTAGATGCAACCGCAAATCCAAACAGAATCCCTGACTCCCTAGTTCATCCAATCTGAATCCATGATCTAATCAGTCAAATTCATCCAAACACCAGAAAAGTCAAATCATTCCCAAAATGTCCTCAGATATAAATCGAATCTCTGGTTCACTTATACCAAATTTATCCAAACACTATTCACATTCCAAAAGCAATACCCTCCCATGAGTCATTCACTCATTAGAATTCTTGAACTATGAGTGGCTTGATCCCTCTCCAAGGGTACGTAGGCAACCCATTCAAATATCCAGGTACAGCCGCAAAAACAAACAAACACACATCCACAATTGGTTTCTTCATAAATGGAATCAAAGGGTGTTTCCCTGTAACAAGGGATTGTAATTAAGAGACACATTTTGTCTTGAATGGGTCGAATCCGAAATAATTAAAACTCTATTCACTAAATGAATACAAGTGAAATTATGTTGGGTGACATTTTCGCTCACTGTGTGCAATTTTTACTCAACAGACCTGTTGCCGGTTGAACTGCACCAGTGGCGGCTCTGACATGGATGGCAGCGGCTACATGAAAGTGGCTTCTCGTTGGGTCATGGCTAGGGCTCTTTCCACACTCATAGACCAGGGTTTGATTTTTTTTAGGCCTAGGGTTCATTGGTGTGGGATTGGGCTGAAATTTTAATTTGTTATTTTTACTTTTATTTTTGTTTCTGTAAGTGTCCTTCTCTTTCTAGAAAGGAGTTGCTTAGCTTCTCTTTCTGGAAAGGAGTTGCTTAGCTCCCAGAGTTGAGGAACGACGCTAGGGCCCCTAAAGTATCTTTGCTATTTTATTTCTTCTTAGATAGTGTAGGGTGTTGCTGGAGGTGCTTACGTTTGTTAGGTTAAAAAGGTTGAATTGCTTATTTAATGGCTCTATCTGACTGCTCTTACGAGTGGATCGTTATGTGTAATTTTGCTAAACTTCAATATTAGTTGACTATTCCTCTAGAAAAAAATAAAAAATACATATATATAAATTTTTTTTGGACTATATATATATATATACAGGCCGGATTAGAAGCGGACGTCCGCACAGATGCAAAAGTGCGGAAGTCCATCCTCAGGTCTTGATCAGGCGTCGATGGCCGCACTGTTGTTGCCGGACGGAGAAAATGGCCATTCCGGACAGCGTCACCATCACGGCGAAGGCTCAGTTGATCGAGGTCGAAGGTTCTGGGCAGCCACCTCACTTGAAACCTCAATTCCGATCAAGGTTGACTTCAAACTCCTCATTGACGAGTCCAGAGGCAAGCACAGGCTCGACATCGAGGCCTGGTTCGGCTCCGGCAACCGCAGTGCCGCCAACGACTCCTGATAGTGGCCTGAGGATGGACGTCCGCACTTTTTCTGTTTTGCGAACGTCTGCTTTTGAACGGCTCAGTGTGTGTGTTCATATGAATATATATTTTTCACATTATATTTTCATAATTTGCAAGAACCCAACAAACTTCCAATTCATATACATGTGTTATGCAAATCTATTGATCAAATTACATGAAATATTTTTTATTCTTGAATGAAAAAAAGAAAATGTTGTTTAAATCTAAGCATGGTGTATAGAAAAGAAAAAACAAAAAATCAAAGCCAATTTTTTTTTTTGAAAGAAAGCAAAAATAATTTAGAGCCATTAGATTTTGGAAGGATAAAATGGTTTTTTTTTTCTTCAAGTATACATGACATGATTTGACAAATAGGTGATGCGTGTAGGTGACATGACATAACATCTAGGAATGAGGCCAACAATCATTTTCCGTTAACATATTCCAAATACAATTACAAATAGGGCTCATAAATATATACATTTCTTTTTCCCTATGTATGTTCACTTGGATAAAATAATCCGCTTGAACCATAATTATGTGCTTAATTTAGTGGATTGTTAGATGAATTTTTGTTAAAAAAAGAAGGGTGCGGCTATTGCCACCCAGCCCACCCTATTATTTTCTTAGTTCACCCTACAACATTTGAATTATTAAAAGACCATATTACCTAAGTGCAAAATGACTAATAAGTACACTAATTTTCTAAAATACAAATCTGTAAGGAAAATAAATACATAACTAATTAATTAAATACAAAGACTACTTAATTTCTCGTTGGATAACATCAATCTTCATCTTCTCCACCCAAATTAAAATTTATTACTATTTCTTTTTGTCTTTTTGTTGCCTCCTTATCGTTAATTCGTTATTCAATTCGTAAAACTATTAGTGTTAATTTCATCAAAATCTTTGCAATACCATTTGTGAATGCTGAAAGTAAAAAAATTTAAAACACGAAAAAAAAAAATCAATCTTTTTTTCATTGCTCATAGTTGTTAACTTACTAATCTTTTGATATGGATTGAAATAGACGAACATTGAAACTTAAAAAAAAAAGAAAAGTAAATCAGATTATATTTTCATTAGGAAACTTTAATATATGTTAGTTTTTTTAATCGATATAAATTAAATAAGAGATTTTCATTAATTTTTTTTTAATTGGATATGTCATATAAGGATATTTCTAGAAACAGAAATGAGTTAGATAAGTAAATTTAATAATTGAAATTAAGTAGGGGTATCCATGTGGCTAAATCTATGCTAAGTAGGGGTGTTCGCTGGCAGGTGGGGAATGGACGGCGAATAAGGATTTGGGAGGATCCATGGATCCCGAGACCTTCTTCTTTTCTACCTATTATCCGGCATGGGGATGGGCCGGAGCGAGTTTCTGACTTGTTACTCCCAAGTTTTTCTTGGAATCTGGATCTTCTTAATCAATATTTTATGACTGATGATGTTGAGTTGATTTTATCTATACCTCTTAGTCAGAGGGATGTCCCTGATCGTCTTATCTGGCATTATGATAAGAAAGGTAGATTTTCTACCAAGAGTGCTTATGTATTAGCTTTTGAGGAGCTTCATAACTATGGAGACGTTGCTACTAGTTCGGAGAATCTCTCTTCTTTCTGGAAAAGGATTTGGTTTGCTCAAATACCGGGCAAGGTTAAAGTTCATTGGTGGAAAGTGTGCTCTTCTATCCTTCCCACATCTGCTTTATTGCGTACTAAAAGGGTTTCTGTTCAGGATGGTTGTTGGTTTTGTAATGATCATGATGAGTCTATTACTCACATAACAAGGGATTGCCAGTTTGTTCGGGACTTGCTCTCTCTTTTCCCTGAGCTGCATGGGGTGCTTCAGTTTGCTTGTATTGAAGGTACGTCAATCATTACTTGGTTGGCCTCTTGTTTTGATATTCTATCTAAAAAGAGTGTGGCTCTCTTACTTATAGTTGGATGGTTTGTTTGGAAAGAGCGAAATCTGAGAGTGTGGTCAAATAAGTTTGTTTCCTTGACTCACCTACAGTTTCAAATTAGATAATTTGTTATGTTGTTTCAATCTACTTTGGCTGCACCTCGTACTGCATTGAGGGGTAGGGCAGTTTGGTCACCACCTCCTTCCGGCTGGCTTAAGGCCAATTGTGATGGAGCCCTTGATTTCTCTTCCAAATCTGGTGGATTAGGAGTGGTTTTTCGAGATGCCATGGGTGATATTGTTGGTGGAGTTTGTATTAAGGTCAACTCTGTTGTCTCACCAGATATTGTTGAGGCCATGGCTTGTAGGGCTGCTTGTTCCCTAGCAGTACAGTTACATCTTTCTCCTATTATATTCGAGTCAGATAGTCAAAGTTTAGTTTCTGCTATTAAGGCTGAGGGGGAGGAGACTTCATCCTTGGGTCGTATTATTGAGGACATCAACTTTTCTCTTGGGATGTTAGCTGGCTCTTCCTTGAGACATGTGTATCGTGAAGCTAATATGGCGGCCCATAATTTAGCTAAACTTGCTTTACATTCTTCTGTCAATCTTTCATGGAGTGGGCTTGTCCCTCCTGATATTAGAAGCTTTGTGGCTTCTCATTGTACTCTTTGATTAAGTAATCTAATTTGGTCGTTTTTCCCCTCAAAAAAAAATAATTGAAATTAATATGTAGGGTGTAATGAGCACGTAGGGTGAATAAAGAAAATGGTAGGGTGGCAATAGCCGCTAAAAAAAAAAAAAGACAAAAAGAAAAAAAGGTGTACATTCCTGTTAAATAGTAGATTTCTTTATTCTAGAAGACCAAACAAGGTGTACTAGATGGCTGAAAAATTGAAAAAAACCAATGATCCTTATAAGGTTTGCAATAAATTGACGAAGCGGTGTTAGCTCAGTGGTTAGAGCACCTACTACCTAAGATTCAGGTCATGGATTTGAGTCACCATGGGGGTAGGAGTGAAATCCTTTGATCCTCTTTAAAAAAATAAGGAAAAAAAAAAACGGTTTGCAATAAATTGTCTCATCAATATTGACCGGAGAGTGTTTGAACCTAAATT
Source organism: Rosa rugosa (assembly GCF_958449725.1). Classification (NCBI taxonomy): domain Eukaryota; kingdom Viridiplantae; phylum Streptophyta; class Magnoliopsida; order Rosales; family Rosaceae; genus Rosa; species Rosa rugosa. The sequence continues at coordinate 28,884,437 of NC_084826.1, forward strand.
TGGCAAGGCCCACATGGCAGATAGGTGGATCCGGCCCACAAAGTATTTTTGCTATTTATGTGAATTCAATGAATGAAGTGCGTTGTGACCGCAGTTGAATGGCCACGGCATAATGAATGACTGCGATTGAATAATAGCGACATAATGGATGACTACTATTGAACGGCCAAGGCGTAATGAATGACCGCAATTGAATGGTGTTAATCAAGTTTATAAAGGCCATTACATGCGACCGTTAAAAGGATTTGGGATATTTAAAAGCCGCGGAGATTAAATTTTTGAGACAATCAGCTTAAATGCACAATTATGAGTTTTAATTCCTAAGTTAGCAGTTACTGCATTCAAATGCATGTAATCGCGCATTGATTCTCAACTTTGAATTCATGTGATCAATACAGTCTCGACAGTTACATCCAAGATTGTATATTTTCCTTTATTCAATAATGTATCATTCACTATAGAAAGCACCATAAGCATCTTTGTTAGAGGTCTTGGACCAAATGCTCAGCGCGATTGCTATAATATTTATCTCAATACATCTCAACACTTCAACACAATTATCAGTCTTTACGTGTTTATCTTATAGCTTTTCTTTACTGGAATTCATCAATCTTTCATGCACTTTAAATTATCATTGTTTGCAATTCTAATATTTATCTTACTGCTTGTTATTTCCTGCTGTTTTACATTCTTATTCTTTACTTTGCCTGCATCTACTTTTATGTTTTATTATTTTATGTTATTTACATTCTTGAACTTATTAAGAAAATCATAAAAAAAGTGACATTACCGGAGCGTTTGAATCTAGTAAACGAGTTTTCTGACATTCATGCGTTTCTTTGTTCATACCCATATTGAATCAAGTCATCAGGGTAACACCTTGCAATTTGATTTTGTCTTTACTGTAACTTGTGAATATTTGCATCTGATAAACTTATCAATAGTCACGCGCACTTTCACTTTCACTTTCACTCACCGAGTTACATAGCACGAAGACTCCGACTGGTAAGGCCGATTCGTGGTAAAATCCTTGCATCCAAGGTAGAGAGAACCCCATAATGAATTGATTAGAAGTCAGATCGGCTCAAGACCTACAAACAGAACAAAACTTCGCTTGGCCTCCCGGCCGCAAGTTGGCACACCGGCACACATGTCACCAATCCAAAAAAGCCAAAAAAGCCCTCGGCCCAGTGACATGTGGCTGAGAAGATTTTTGAGCGAATATTTTTGGCACGCCCAGTGGGACCACACTCGGTGAATGTTATCAGATCCCTACGCCAAATCTAGAGGGAATCGTTGTTACAGGTGTAGGCAACAAGGCCATACCTTTTCTTCTTGTCCAAACAGTTGCCTCAACAGATCCCATTGTACCCATGTCAAGTCTCCCAATGACATTAGTTCAACCATCAGTTTCAATGTCAAGCGGGATCTCTACGACAAGTGGAATCATGGCACATCCTGCATCATCAGTTACCACGACCGCCACAGTAGTGTCAGCCTCCACTACAACGGGTCATCCATCTTTTAGTTAGCAGGAACAGTCAGATATTGTCAATACCTTGGAGACAACAAATCGAGATGATTTTACAACCTTGGCTGGTAGTCATCCGTATGATCCTTTAGCATATCCATAGGGCCTGCCACTAGGATATACCCTTCCTTACGAATCAGTCAGTGTGCCAGCAACTATAGCCACTACCGGATCATTCCCTTGGGGATTCTCTCCTGGCTATAATCCATTGTATAAACCATTTAATGCATCTGCAGCAATTAGTATAGGTCTGACTCCTTGGAGCATGCCATCAGGATTTAAGCCATTATGTGAACCAACACCTACAACTGCACTGAGAACAGTTGTAACTGATGTATCCTGGCAAGATCTTAACAATGACACCGACAACATTGACGATGGGATCGGCCGGCTAGGCCGAAGACTTGAGAATTATTTTGTTCGACTTGGCCACAATTTGGATAATGGCTTGGGTCAACATTGACAATGGGATCGGCCAACTAGGCCGAAGTTTTGATAATAGTTTTGGCTAACTCAACAAAAATATGGGAGTCCAATAAGAGATGATGAATGCTTAGTTGCGCTGGTTTTAAACTAGAACAGGAACAAAAATGCCCTACAGCAATCAAAGGCAGCTGGACTTGGTCTTTTGAGCAAAGGTAGAGCAATCAGATGCAACAATTACCACATTTAACTAGACAATCTTCACCAACGCCGATAAGACCAGCCGCAGCCGTTCATCCTTTAAGTCAAGAGCAGCCAGCTCAACAAGCTTTTTCTGGTGGATACTTAGGGAAAAATACAGGCAATCAAAATCATGTATACTAGTGTCCATAGCCTCAGAACCACATAGCTCATCAAGCCCTCAACCAGAATAATGTTGCACGTCATGTTTACCCTCTCAATCAACACGTATTTGAGCAGCAACATACTACTGGTCCGCAGCCATGGCTATCCTAAGTAGCGAGTCAGAGGTATAGTTAACAAATTCCCCTGCATCACAATCCAACATATCATGGGGATCTTGGAATTCAATGGCAGCATGTTCAGAACCAGCAACAACTACTAGCTACAACCTGGACATGGCGAGCATAATGGACTTGTGCTCTTCAATGAAGTTCAGAACTTGGTAGAAGGCATGGTGGGTGATCTGCGTCAGAAGGTAGATAGACTTACTTATACGAAGCCATACCCACCTCATATTGATCAAGTTCCCTTGCCGTCTCGATACCGTGTCCCAGCTTTACATTTGTTTTCTGGGGATGCTTATTAGTCCAAAAGATGTTCGCTCAAAAATTGTATTGGCCACATGTCACTGGGCCGAGGGCATCTTTAGCTTACACGTGTCCTTCTGGCTAGCTTGGTAACGTGTGTGCAGGCTTGCCAACTCACGGCCAGGAGGCCAAGCGAGATTTTGTTTTGTTTGTAGATCTTGCGCCGATCTGACTTTTGACCAATTGATTGTGGGCCGACGAAGGATCAATCTCAGCCGCGGGGTTCTCTTTGCTTTGAATGCAAGGACTTTAGCACGGATAAGCCTTATTTAGCTGCAGTCTCCGTGTTGTGTAATTCGGTGATTGATGGTGAAAGTGAGGTGATGATTCTTTTTATGATTTTCTTAATATTTGCATAAAGTAAATACTGCAAAGTAAACAACAACAAATAAATAGCATAAAAGAAAGTGTAGGCAAAGTAAAGAGCAGGAATGTAAACCACGGGAAATAAAGTGCAGCAAAGTAACAAGCGAAAAAATAAATGGCTAGAATGTAAAGAACAATAATGTAAAGTGCAAGAAAGATAAATACCGGTACAGAAAAGCGATAAGATAAAACACGTAAAAACTGATAATTGGTGTTGAAATGTATTGAGATAAAAGTATGAAGTTGCGTAAAGCGTTTGGTCGAGCACCTCTAACAATGATGCCTATGATCCTTTTTATAATGAAGGATTAAACTACTGAATGAAAAAAACGACACAATCTCAGCCTTAACAGCTGAGACCGCATTGATTACAAATAAAACACCACTTAATGTTTCTGGTCTCTATAACGCCATTTATGCTTTCCTGGATAATCAAATTAGTAACTGATGATTCCAGCAACAAAATCCCTTAACGCGCGCACATTGAAGTTGATTGCTCCAAGCTTTGGTAATGGCCTTTTTACTTGTTATCTTTTCCCATGAAATTGGCAGTCAACTTTTACGTATCTTTAATACATCGCCGCTATTTAACCGCGGTTATTCATTAAGCCTCGTGGGTCCTTTGATTTCTCCAAATTTAGTAACGGTTATCTGAATGCGTTATCTTCTACAATAAAGTTTATAGCTAACTTTGTAAATCTTCAATATGCCGCGATCATTCATTACGCCTTGTGGGTTGGAACCATATATTTGCCACGTGGGAAGGTGCACCTTGATCTATATTGTGCACCTTCCCACAAGGCGTAATGAACAATATAGGAAGGTGCACAATATATTTGCGATCATTCATTACGCCTTGTAAAGCTTCAATATGCCGCGATCATTCATTACGCCAAATTTAATTGCAAACATAGAGATGGTAATGATCCAGTCTGATTTAAAAGCCTTTATTGCCCTCGTTCTTCTTCAACACTGATCATAGTCGTTTGGTCCATACTTGGATAGTTGAATGTGTAAAACGTGTGGCGATTTAGACACGCATACAAGGCATGCACCATATAGGATTTCAATTATGTTAATTTAGGATTAGTTTCATTTCAATTCTAGTATTATGAACTTTACAACTGTGATTTGTTATCAAAACTTGTGCATAACATTTTAGTACACATAGTCGGCCTTTTCTCTCTAGGGTTTCCTCTGGCTGAGAAATCGACCGAGTCTTGAGTTGTAATGGCGGCGGCATCTAGGCTGTCGTTGTTGGATGGTGCGGAAGAGGCTGTGAGCCTGGTCGGGGGCAACGAAGCAATTCAAGACCCCTTCTTTTATCTGTGTGGCCGGGTATTGGCTCCGAAGAGACCTGTTGTGATTCCGTCGCTCTCGGCGGCGATCTTCGGTGTATGGGGGCTCAAGGAGAGGGTCTTGATCCGTGAGGAGGCAGAGGGAGTTTTTGTCTTCCAGTTCAAGGATCATAAGGAGAAGAACCGTGTTCTTAATGGAGGCCCATGGTTGTACAGTGGCTCCATGCTAGTGTTGGCGGACTACGACGGCATCAGCTCAGTGGAGGCGGTGCCTTTGCATTATCTGGAGATCTAGGTGGAGGCGAAGGGGTTGCGAATTTCCATGCGCAATGAGCGAGCTTTAACCCTACTTGGGAATGCGCTGGGGACTTTTGTTCGGCTTGATGTGGCGGCATTGTAGAGGAAAGATCCCGTCCAAAGGATTCGTCTGATCCATGACATCCACTGGTTGGTCTGGGCTTGCCGTACATACTCTTTCTCGCCGGTGGTTTCGGTGACTCTAGATTTCCACTACGAGAAATGCCACGGGATCTGCCCGGCATGTGACTTTTTTGGTCATGGTGAAGGCAGTTGTGATAAGGGGTTGGTCGCGGAGGCTTCAGCGCTGTCGGCGTCGGTCACGGAGCCAGAGATGACTGGAACGATAGCGGAGCATACTGGGCCGGTGCCGAAAATTGGTGCGGAGACTGGTTCTGAGGTGTGTGCAGAGGGTTCGATGACGGAGTCTGCAGGCTTGAGGGCTCTAGATATTTTGGCGGGAAACCCTAATTTCAAAGTAGGGTTGACCGCTGACCTGGAGGTGACTGGGCTGGGGCAATTTGGGCTGGAGGAAAATGAGCCAGGCCTTACTTTTAGGACTGATGGACCCAAGATTGGTACTGGGCCTTCTTTTCCTTTCTTTGGAGAGCCAGCTAAGGTTTTGGGTACTCGAAGGCCACGAGAAGATGTTTCGGGGGAGGTTAGCAAGCATCCTAAGCTAGCAATTGTTCCTCTGGATGTGCAGCAGGAAGCTTTAGTGGACGTCCCAGTTGCTTTTATTGAGAAAGTGCCAAAGAAGAAGGGTAGACCCCGTGGTCGGCGGAATAAACCCAAGCTTCCAATCATGGCAGATGATGATCCAATTGTGAAGGGGATGGAGGAGTCCCCGTCCAAGGAGGATTAGGCATTGAAGCCCTACACTGCTCCGTTTTGGGTGGTGTAGATTTTTTTAAGGTTTTGTTTTTCTTTTCAATTTTTTTTGGTTGTGTGCTTTGAATAATACTCTTAACCTTTTCTCCCTTGGCCTTAGCTCCTTGCTGATTGATGAGTGGCAATGTACACCAGAAAGGTCTTTAGGCGTCAAACCTTATCAATTCAGTTGCTTTGGTCTTGGGTAGGAGTGGTTTGGGGGTCTTTAGGCTTTCGTTTAGTTTCGTTTTTAGTTTGTTTGGTTTTGTTCTTTAGTTTCTCTGCTTAGAGCAGTTTGATTTGGACTTGAGTTGTATTATGAAGGATTTTCAAATCCTTCTCGCTTGAACGAGTGAGGTCGTTGATATTATTAATAGAACCTGATTCCGTTTCCCTAAAAAAAAAAAAAACAGTTTAGTACACATAATATAAAACTTGATTATAAAATTAAAATACAAAAGCTACTTACAAAAATTGTCCCTTCCAGAATTAGCAACGGCTCATTCAAGTGACTCCTGATATACATGCATGTCAATATATTCTTGTAGATTTTATTTAAATTTGGTTTCGGCAAAATCGATTTGCATAACTGTGTTCTTATTTATTTGTGAGCAGTTAAGCACTGTTAAAGTGAAAATACAAATGATCTTAGAAAGCATATTGCAAAACATGAAAATTAGAAGATAAGCTTGAGCTAAAAGGGACCCTAACCAAAAACATAAAGTAGCATAATTTAATCAGTCCTTTGATTTTAGATTAATTTACCAATGCTATTAACTTTACCTAGAAGCTCCACCTAACACGTGTATGTAGGTTGGGAAGGTGCACAATATAGGAACTATAAGAGCATCTCCAACAGAGTACTTATTTCAAAAAAAATTTGAAATTTAACTAATTTTAGGCTAAGTTTGATCTCCAGCAGACTAGCTAAACAAAAGCTAAATTTAGCTTTAGCTAAAAGACCTAGCTATATTTAGCTAGAGAAAAGAGAAATTTAACTAAAAGTTAAATTTAACTTGAGATTTAAGTATTCTGCTAGAGCATAACTCAATATTCAACTAGCTATATTCTAATTTTAGCTACTTTTAGCTATGAAGATAGCTATCACTGTTGGAGATGCTCTTTAGATGCTAATTAAGTAGAGTGGTTATTAAACGGGTTTAGATTGAAAATTTAATTCGTTGATCCGGTAATAGTTTGGTTCCGTTAATCCGTTTATTTAACGGATCAAACACAGATTTAATTTGATCTGATTCGTTAATGATCTGGTCCGTTTTTCTAATTATTTAATTTTTTTGTTATAAATACAATATTTTGCTTACCTTAGTGTATTGTTCTAAGAAATCTTTTGGTTATTTACTGAAATTTTTTTTTATCAGATAAATAACTCAAATGCTACCACTAGTCTTTCATGAGTCTTATAAGTATCATGATAAAAATTTAATATTATTATTTAAAATTTAAGAATATTCATATAATAAACATATCAGACTGGTGGAACGGATATCCATTAATTAGCAGGATACGGATTTGGATTGAGTTATTAACGATCCGCAATGTTATCGAGTCAGGTTGATTTTAGTTGTTAATTAGTATACTGATTCAGATTTAGGTCGCTCCACTCCAAACCTGATATATTTACAGGGCTACCTACAAGCTTATTAATTTAGTAGGGAAGCAGTCTATAAGAAGTATATTTTTTTTCAGTTGAAAATTAAAAACAAAAACGATATTATGCTTAGACAAAAAAATTGTATACACGAAAAACAGAAAAAAAATATATAAAATTTGTCGTGGTTGAGCTGAACGGAAAGAATTCCCCGACCCCAAAAAGTTATGCTCATAATTTTCTTCATGCAGTTTTACAACCAGCTTTGCCTTCATTTCCTGCCAAAGTCAAGTACTTCTCTCTCCTTGTAAGCTCTGTACATTCAAACCCCAAAACCTTACCAAGCTCCCTTTGGACGTAGTTAGCCACATCAAACCTCGACGTCGACCCATCACGACACAAGGACACTTCCGATGACACCTTCTCCAGCAACTGCACGGTGTAGATCGGTGAAGGGTTGAGGAGGAAGAAGACCGGATCCAGACTCTTGAGCCCACCAGCCGTCGTACCATGAAACATGCTAACGTGGCAGTCAACCGCAACGGGGACAATTTCATCACTTACTTCTGAAAACAAGGGGCTGAACCTGAGTAGGTAGGGCTCACGACATGTCGTTCCTTCGGGGCAAACCACCAGGTCCCCTTTACTCAACAACCTTTCCATCATATCCTGATCTTGCTGTCGATTTCTTGTTAATCGGACGGTCTTGATCGGAGCTAGTATCTCCGACATTTTGCTTAGACTGTACGTAACCGCATAGAGATTTTTCCCCAGTGCGAAACATAAGTACATAGGGTCTAGTAGTGTTCTATGGTTACAAACGTAGAGGACGCCTTTGGGCTTATCGTTTGGAAGTCGAGGGTCCTTTTGAACGAGGCTTTCAGTTTGTGGCGTCCTAACCGTCAGCCGCAGACCGGTGAAGGCGAGCAGAGGAGACGACACTTCGTAGGGAAGCGATATGCCGAGGAGGATTCTGACGACTACAAGTACAAACCCAACTGGGGCCCACATGAAGATTGCTACAGTTTCTAGTGGCGTTGGTTTGAGAGCGAGTCTGCCATCATGGAAGATGAGTTTCTTTGGGTACTTCTCTTTGGGCAGGTTCTTCCAGCTCCTCTTATCAGAGCTTCTCACTCGGTAAACATCCTGCCGTAAAAAGACATCGAGCAATTTTAATTAACATTACAATTAATCTACTAGAAATTTACATCAAAATGATTAGGGGTTTAAGATTAAAATCATCCATGCACTTGTGTCAAGGAAACACAGTGTGTGATCAGTGAATCAATATCAATCAGCTTCCATGAAAATTTTGAATAATTTGATGTATGTATGTATGTACCTTGCAATAAGAGAATATTGGGTCATCAAGACGTTGGTTGAAGGAAGTAATGCCAATTATATCCGAGCTACCCATTTTGTCGTGTCCACCATGTTCTTCCAGGATACTCAAATTAGTCTTCTTCTTTTCTTCCATGAGACCCAAAAAGTATCCACCAAACACCTTTAGCTCCCTCCCAATCACCACATCAATCTCCAGATAGTCTTTCAAGAAGGTCTCGATCAAAACTTGAGGAAGATTACTGACGCCAACTTTCTTTTTCCCAGCTCTCTGAAGCACCTCAAAGCTTTCTAACCCAACATCTTCTAAGAAGAACTTAGGCAACACAGCTCTTCCAATTCTGAAGCTCTCCTTCTTAATCCCAAAGAAGCAGACCATGACCATGATTTTCAACCCTACTTCTTCACTGACCAAGAACATAAGAGGGTACAAAAGAAAAAGAACAAAGGCCCTTAATAGACTTCCAGCCTCAAAAGCCACAAGCATGAAGTAGGGGAACAAAGAAGAGGATTTCAGCAAAGCTTCTTCCATGTTGAAGATGATGAGAGATAGGTTCTTGAGGTCTGGGTATCTATGGGCAAAATTATCAAATGCGTGTATATGACTTTTGGACTGGCTTGCATGGCTGTTGCTAGCACTTCTCTGAAAACGTTTGGATTTCCGAAAGAAAATGCGATATAGAAAGAAAAATGGCTTGAAGAAAAAGGGCTTGGGCATTTTGATTTAGAATGTTTCTAGCTCCACTATTAGAGGTCGCATATATATGTGACCTTAGAACTACAAAAAAGCTATTTTTATAAAGTAGGGGATACAACTATACCCTCAAGCTTTCCTTTTATTACAACTAACGAATTAATATACCCTTAAGCTCTCCTTTTATTGCAACTAACTAATTAATAATAGCGTTCTATCTTACATCAATAACCCGAAAAAAAATAAAAAAATGCAAAAACAAATATATAAATCTGCTAGCCAGAGTTGTCCATGCATGCATGCAGCTTCATGGTAGCAGGCCAACACTTACTGCGTTGAAAACCTCCATTATGAGGGCTGGTCAAAGGTCAACATTGATGGTGCTTACCCCTCAAGTAACCAAGCTGCTGATATTTGAAGTCATATGGTTAGGGATCGATGTTGATGTGCAAGGTTGTGGGTGTTGGTGGTACCTTTCTCCAAGTAACACGTCTCGATCTCTAGAGTATGCATGTGCAAGCACTCGCCGGTCAATGTGCTATTCGTTTCAGCCTGGATAGCTCTAGCTATCTTGGGTTATTTCCGGAACCGATCAATTCAACAACACTGGTGAAGCAAACGATCAATTAGTCCCTGCGGATCACATCTCTATAATGCCGGGGCCGTTTTTCCAACAACTCTATTATCAAGTTGACTCTGTCTTATTCAAAAAATTCGGACTTCTCTCTACGGCTCCGCAAAACCCGGATCGTGCCTAGGGTTTTTTTCAAGATCTCCTAGTCTTCTCGTCCGGCGGCGCTCATCGGTGGTGGTTCGCCATGCCGACTGGGCTGCTGCCGGGCGGGTTTTGAAAGCTGTGCCAGTAGTCTCATGAGTGCGGTGTGGCTCGAGGCTTTGTGCGGAATGGATGATGATGGAGCCTGGGTTTCTTCGGATTGTGCAGGTGGTGCTTGTCGACGGCTTCCATGACCTATGGCGGTGGCCATCTTCGGCAGGGAATCTCTTGGTCCTGTGACGGCGAGGTGGCCATGGTGGTTTTTCTGGCAGATTGGTGGGGCGGCGGGGCTTTGGTGGTCTGAGTTGATCGCGGGGGCGATGTGGCTATGGGGAATCTGCTCGGAACGTGGCGGCGGTGTCTGGGCGGTGTTTCTGCGCGGATCCGTGGGGGAGGTCGCGACGGTCGTGGGTCGGGCAGCGTAGTCAATGGCTGGAGGTGGGAGGAAGTGGCAGGCTCGAGTCATCCTTTGGCTGCTGGGCCTTGAGCTGGGCCTATTCTCTTGGGACTGCTCTCTTTTGGGCTGGGGTGTTTTTGCCCTAGGTCCATCCTATGTTTTTTACTTTTTCTAATTACGATAAGGTTCCGTTTCCAGGGACATTCTACGCACCTTTATGCATCTAGTTTTAGTATTTAGTTTTGGAATTTGGTCTGGTCTTGTCAACTTAATTCTCAGTGGATCTAGGTGTACACCAATTGAGGTCTCTTGACAGCTAGGTTTATTGGTCAAAGAGTTAGGTTGGAAGGGCCGGATCTCTCTAGCGCCTCCGGCGTAGTACCAAAGGGGGATTCCCGCTATGTCTCCGTATTGATTGTACAATGAGTGGGTCTGTGTTTCTATGTACCGTTGTGGGTACTATCACTATCTTCTTGTCTGTAAATGGCAGCGGAATGGTATGTAATGGCCTATTCTGGCTTTTGATGAATATATATTCGCCTACTGGTTCCATTATCAAAAAAAAAAAAAAAGTTGACTCTGTCTCAACTCATCGCTAGCTCAATTTTTTATTTTAAATTAAAATAGAGGATTAAGCGATATTAGCCCCTCGTTAGTGGTCATTGCGCAAGGCGCCTACCTTCCCCATAATAGAGAGAGGACCACTACACCCAGGACCCCCCCCCCCCCCCCCCCCCCGGGGGACATAAACCAAAACCTCTCCCAATATCAAGAAACATTACAACTGGACTGAAATTTCCAACATTAAAGATAGCAAATCGTCCTATCTATAAAGAAGAGAAAAAATTGAGGACTAATAAAGACCCCCAAAAGAACAACCCAAGAGAAGCAACCAACATCTACTATGCAAACTTGAAATTAGGAAGGCCTGCCAAATCTCGGGAATATGCCGCAAGTGCACAAGGAGGACAAGAGTCCCACCAATGAACATCAACCTGATTTGCCCTAAAATTAGCTAAAGAATCCGCTACCTGATTGCCTTCGCGATAGTTATGAGAAACTTTCTCCGACATAGATGCATGCATAACTCGACAGTTGAACCAATTGGTAGAGTATCGCCATGGTACATCACTCTGAAGAGAAGACAAAAAATGAATTACCAAAGCCGAGTCACTTTCAATCCATAAAGAGCGCCAACCTTTTTGTGATGCAATATGAATAGCATGAATCACTGCCTGAAGCTCAGCCTCCAAAGCATAGGCCACCCCAAGAGCCCCCGCAAAACAACCAAGCACACGCCCCAAATGATCACGAAAAATGCCACTGAAACCTGCTGGACCGAGAGTGCCTCTAGCTGCGCCATCAGTATTAACCTTAACTTGTAAAATAGAAGGAGTATGCCACATAACCTCTATAATTTTTGGAGCTTTAGGGGGTCTTCCAAGAATACCTATACGACGCAGTATGCAAAGCTCAGCAACTGAATTCTTCATGGTTCCCTTACTTAGGGAGTCAATCTCAAATAGTTGAAGCCGAATGGAATGGTGGAATGTCCTCACCGACAGCATGGAATCCTGAAAACGAATAGCGTTTCTCGCATGCCAAATAGCATAAAAACCAGCTCCAATCATACCCCACCACATAATACTCAATTGGGAAGCAAAACCATGGCGAATTGGATAAGAAAAAAAAAAGAATAAATATCAGCGAAAGGAGTAGTCACCTGAAACAAGTCCAATACATTCCCCTAAATAGAAGCAGCAAATGAGCAATCAAAAAAGAGATGATGCGAGGTTTCATTACCAAGACGACAAAGAGAACAGATCAATAATAGCTCAATTAGCTCGTTCGAATGATCAGCAAGCTTCACCGGGTTCTTTATCTCCATATTTTATTTCTAATATAATATTTCAAGATTGATGGCATTTCTAATGGTTAAATTTCAATACGCTTGATATTTCTTCCTCTAGAAAAAAATAACAAAATGCAAAAAGTTTTAGAAGGGATTATTACGTACAGTTATACTTTCCTTTTGAGTTTGACCACCGACTAAAGCTTATTAGTAATCTTTGATCCTTCGCATTCAAGAAACCCGTCTTTATCAAAGGGAGTCAAATTCACCTTCTCTATTTTACAATCTACACTCTATGCTTCTTTTTATGGTAACTAAATTTTATCTTTTCCTAACTTAAATTTTATATTTTATTAGTTTTTCAATTAAAATAGAAAAAAAATGAGTTTAGGCTGAATCGAAAGCAATTTTTTAAAGGCTTCTCTCACCTAGAGAAACCCTAAGGCCGGCGTTCTCCGTTTGCTACAAATTGTTCTTGTCCGGCGGCGCCACGACGTCTGGGTGGCCTCCGGCCTCCTCACCGTCATGGGGTGGCTGCCGGACGGGTGATCAATATCTACCGCCCATAGGGCTTTGTCGAAGGGGTTGTGTTCTCGAGTTTGTCAGTTTCGGTTCGGCTGGGCTCGTGGCAGAGGATGAGGTCGTGATGTTACGGGTTAGTTATCGGTCCCTGCGATGGGTCTCTTGGAGCGCCGACGCCGCCTGGAGTTTCGATCGATGGTGGTATGGGGCTGTGAGAAACTAGATCGAGGATGGTGTTGTTCCATGGTGATGCAAATTGACATGGCTCGAGACGACGCGGGACGTGGCTCTGGCGGCGTGGATCGCGTCTACGGCGAGCGGCGGACTGGATCGGATGGAACTCTGCAGGACAGTGACGTACGACGAGGGACTGGGAGAAGATGGTGGACTGGGTCCGAATCAGGCTGCTGGGCCTGGAGTGCTCCCCCTGGTGACTACCCTATTGGGCTCAGTTGTTTGGCTGGGATCCTATTCTAGTCCATTAACTTCTATTTGGGCTAGGATTTAGGCTCTTGGCCCAAACCTATGTTTTCAGATTTTTTTGTCTAATTACAATAAGTTTCCTTGTATTAGGAACCCAAAACTATAGCGCTTCCGGCGTAGTACCAAAGGAGAATCTCCGCTATCTCTACGATCTGAAATTTGTAATGAGTGGGTCTACTTCTACGTACCACTATGGGTACTACCACTACCTTCTTGTCTGTCTATGTCCTTAAATGATAGCGGAATGGTATGTAATAAGCTATTCTGGCTTGTGATGAATATACTATTTCGCCCCGCAGGCTTGATTCAAGAAAAAAAATGAGTATTAATTATAAATTAGGGAGTGTGTATTTCATTCTTCTTATCAAACCATAAAAAATTTGGCTCCGGAGCCACTCACCAAAAGCTCTTAATTTTAGTCTACATCCTACTTTTAGCTATCTTGGTGTGCCTATCTTTCAAGGTTGTCCGAAAGCAGTTTACTTCAGAGCAATTGCGGACAAGGTGAGATGTAAATTATCTGCTTGGAAGGGTCTCCAGCTTTCACAAGCAGCTAGGCTTCAACTTATTGCTTCAACCATACAAAGTCTACTGATTTACAGCTTCCAGGTTTATGAATGGCCACGGTCTCTGCTACTCAAAATTCAACGTTGGACACGTAATTTCTTCTGGACAGGAAACCCTCTCAAAAAGGGTGCAAATTTAATTGCTTGGAATCGTTGTTGTGCTCCAAAGGATCAGGGCGGCCTGGGTCTAAAAAATATAATACATCTTAATAGAAGCCTTCTGTTAAAACGTTGTTGGGAGGTAGCTTCAGGCATTTCCATTTCAGCAACTTTTCTTAAGGGCAGATTCTTGAAACAAGGGTTAATCCCTTGCACTTACTATTAAAAGTCATCGGTATGGGCCGGTTTGAAAAAGCTTTGGCCTCACATCCTCTCAAATCTACGCTGGTTAATTGGTAATGGTGAGAGTGTTTTGTTTTGGACGGATAATTGGTTGGGTGAACCCATCTGCTCCATGCATAATTTTAACGCTGATGCTCTGCCTTTTCTACTTGATCGGGTCAGTAAATTCATTTATGATAATCATTGGGTTATTCCTCCTTTTTTCTCTTCTTCCTTTCCAGATGTGTCTGAGTTGATAGATGGCATTATTCTACCGCCTGGACCTGATATGGATCAAGCAGTTTGGTCTTTAAGCTCTTCTGGTCAACTTAATGCGAGGGATGCATACTGTTTTATTGCGCCTCCTGGCTTTCAGGTGAATTGGGGTTCTCTGATTTGGCATAAATCTATTCCACCAAGGAGAAGTTTGGTGGCCTGGCAGGTCTTCCACGGGAGGCTAAAAACAGATTTCTATCTGCAAAAAATTGGGATTAATCTCTGCTTACAATGTTCTTTTTGCTTTAGAGATTCTGAATCAGTCTCACATCTATTCTGGAATTGTGATGTTATTCGTCAGGTTTGGCTGTGGACTTTCTCATTATTTCGTATTCTCCCTCCACAGGATGCATCACTGCATTATGTTCTATCTCCAGAGTTAATGAGCCGCCTTTCAGTGGCGTCACGTGAGCTATGGCGCATTGCAGTGTGTACACTTCTATGGTGTATATGGACAGAACGCAACAAAGTAAGAAACAATGATTTAAAGTTCAATTTCTTGCGTTTCCAGCAATACTTCTTTCTTGCCTTCAAAGAAGGAGCCCAATTAAGTTTCAAGCCGTGTTTATCTTCGTATAATGGTTTACCAGCTTTCAATCTTTTGGGAATTTCACCATTACGTTGCTCTGCTCCCATTTTTAAATTGGTGAAGTGGCAGCCTTCTCCTGAGCAATGGTTAAAGGTAAATACAGATGGGTCCTTCAGGAGCCCGAATTTAGGTGGATCAGGGGGTATTTTCAGAAATGCTAATGGTCATTTTTCTGGTGCTTTCTCTTTCAATGTTAATGTGCCAAGTGCCATTGATGCTGAGGTCTTAGCAGTGATTGAGGCAATCCGGGTGGCTTGGGTCAAAAATTGGACTCATATTTGGCTAGAAACTGACTCAATACTTGTGGTCCATTACTTTAGGTCTCCAAATCTAATTCCTTGGAGGCTTCGTAATCAGTGGCTAAACTGTCTTCACCAGGCTAGTCAATTAAACTTTCGTGTTTCTCATATTTATAGAGAAGGCAATATGGTTGCAGACAAGCTGGCAAACTTTGGTGTCTCCAATAAGGGTGGGGTTTGGTGGCTCACCATCCCATCTTTTTTGAAAGAAGCTTTTGATCAGGATTTATCCACAAGACCTGCGTATCGTTTTTCTTAGTTTTGTCATTTTGCTTCGGGCTCATTTTTCTGAGTTCCAATTTGTACTTTCCTCTCTTTGGTTTATGTTGTCTCTTTTGTTTGTATCAGCGGTTGCTAGTCCACCGCTGTAATACCTTTGTATTAGCTTCTTTTTTTTCCTATTATTAATAAATGGAACCGGGCGTGGGGCTGAGCCTCCCAGCTTGGCTGGGTTCCAAACCCTTGACAAAAAAAAAAAAAAAAGTCTACATCCTACTTAGGTACTTAATTAGGAACTCGATCATCTATTAACTTGGCTACGATCCACTTGCAGGTTGTTTTCATGAATTAATGGGTATATTGACCTCAATAACAATCAAAACACAACGGACGAAGTTAGCGATACATCACAATCAACATTTAAACAACAACAAATTCTAGTAAAATTGTAGTTCTCTAGCAATTATAGCGTGTTGCGCTGGCCTGGATGACCCTAGAAATCCATGCATTCCTAAAAGTTTACTTCAGAATTGCGGTCATAAAAATCGTTAGTACCTATTTAGATAGTTGTATGTTTTTATTTTTATAAAGATCTTAATCTTTTTTTTTGTTTTTTGTTTTTTTTTTTGGAAAATTGATTACGTCAAGAATGAGTAGCCGATGACTAGGTCATACACACTTTAAGTATTCGAACACTACTACAATTTCCCCCATTCCACACTGATTTGAATTAGTCCCCATTGTCCCAACACACACTGATAACAGTGGCTAATGGCTTTAGCCACTATACAGCCACTAATGAGGGATCAGTCCCCTTTATTATAGGTGCTATTGGGGCAATCCACACTGTTAAAACATCAGTGGCATACCAAAACCCAATGCAGCACATTACCTTTTTCTTTCCCACTGTTATTGTATCATTGTGTTTTCTCAAAGCCACCAACATCAGTGGCAAAATTTAGAGGATAAATAAAAAAAATAAAAAACAATTTGGCACCTAAAATCACGTATTTATAAAATTTACTGTACACATCGTATACACTGATAAATAAAATACATCAAAAAACATAAATCTCTTCATGTTCCTCTCCATGGCTGCATTTGTAACCTCTAGCAACTTTTCTGTCACACCCCAAACCCGAGACCAATATTATATTGAAATATGGTACCCGAATTCGTGATGTGGGTTGTTTCAAACAAAACTTCCTCAAAGAATAAATTAAAGTAAGAGAATTTGTAAATAAGTCTGAATAGTACTTTTATTAGGAATTGAAATTATTATTTTTACAATACTGAAGTTGAACAAAAATATATTACATTATTTCTCTTGAATTAGTAGTAGAAAATAAAACATTCATTTATTTAGAGAATCACCCCACTTTCCCCAAGCGTCTACTCGTTACCTGAAAACAAGAAGGTGTAGCATCATGAGCAACACAAGCCCAGTAAGTACACAACTTACATTCTTATATTAATGTGTCTTATAAGAAATCAAACTTGGACAACCAAGTTAAAATGTACCAAGAACCATTTACACGCAATACACACACACATATATACAAATATATTCATTCGTGTGAATGGTTTATGAGACTGGTAATAAATCACTTAATCACATCTCCTTATTGAACCAACAAATATTGCAGCATTAATATGTGAAATAAACTTTAAGCAATACATGCTTGATTCTCTTTTCACTTAGCACCATAACATATTGATAATATATATCGCAGACAGATATTTGATCAAAATAATATAAGTACACTTCTCTTCTTAGTGAATTTTCGGATTAACTGGTAACAAATCATAAATCCACGTGTTATGGTCCATAATACCAAAACACGGGAAAGCCAGGTTGACTGGTAATAATTCATAAATCCACGTGCTAGGGTCCATAATACCAAAGCACGGGTAAGCCGCAGCATACTGAGGACACCTCCAAAGTATGTATACCCAAGGTAGACACCTCTTTCCTATGAGTATAATAGTGCACTATCTGTAGGGACTAGGGCCCATGCTAACTCCTCATAATACCAAAACACCTTTACCAGTAATTCACTTAAGCACGGGGTAGTACTAACCACCCGGCTTCACAACTATACTTCTCAGAAATAATCAAATCCACAAAATATAATCTTTATGAATTATAGATCGTAATATATATGTACATGTACACACACATATAGAGACATATACTTATGAATAATCTCATATGAAAACATATGTAACATAATTGTATAACACAAATAAGTAAATTCACTAGCAAACAACATAATTAAAAAGAAGCTTATACAAAATTGAAATCAAGTAAAATATGTAATAATAAAGCACAAACATTAAATGAGTAACTATACACAATTAATAAGCTTGTAAATAACTAAAATAAAGTAAAATAACAAAGTACAAGCATTAAATAAGGAAATATACAGGATTTAACAAAATTATATTATAGTTAGTATTTCAGTTCTTATGTCCAAATCCATTGAAGTTCATCAAACTTCAAAATGTGTTATGATGTCCATCACAAGTCCGAATTAGTCAAATGAGTACACCATGTCAAAGGGTTTTTCACAAGGAATTCAATGGAATAAGTCATGTAGTCCAGATCGGAGGGATATAGTCCAGAAATGGTGAAGAACCATAACAGTGCAGAAACCGATATTTTTGATACTGACCTTTGGTGTTTAAGTCTTTACGTACTGTGTATTTTACCATTACTTTTCAAACTCTCCAGATCACAAGTAGAGGTCCTAAGCTTCAAATTGATATAAAGTTTGTTGAAAATGGTTAAGAACTGAGGGAGATATGAATTTTTGAAGTTGTGATGGCTGTATGAGATTTCCAGCGAGTTTAAAAGTTGAAAACTTTGATTAGCCATAACTTCTTCATTTCTTAACCTTTTTTAGTGATTCAAAAGCCTAAATTGAAGAACTTTTGATGAGGAATTTAATACTGTAAATAGTTTTGACAAAACAGACTTTTTTATATACGAAAATACAGGTTTGCAGCAAAGCAGATCCTTTTCCATTTTATCATTGATTATGTAGTTTGATAAATCTTAAAGACAAAAGAATATAGGAATGTAATCATGTACTTACTTAAGGAAATCAGAAGGTCTTGTGATCAAACTTTGGACTTCTTTCACAAAAATGAAACTTCTTAAGAGAAATAGGATGAAGGATTTGTGTGAAGAACTTCTAGTTGAGTTTTCTCTTCAACTAAGGGAGTTTTAGATCAATTTTGCATTTGATCTTCAAGCTTGTAGGAAGTATGATCAGATCATATGCTTAAATAGGCTAGAATTAAGCATAAAATAAGTAAGTGACTAATTATTATAAGGTGAGTGACTAGTTACTATTTAGGTTAAATGATTAAAATGATAAGATAAAATTAAAAAAAGTAATAAAAGAAAGAAAGCATAAATCCACTTGCTCAATATATATATATATATACACACACACACACACACACATATGCACATTTACCCAATTAATAAGTAAAGAACTTTAGTGCTTTCTTAAGGTAAAAAAAAATAGCAATAATTAGTTCTAAAATAACATGCATCACAAAAATAACATAGATAATAGTCTTGGGTTTGAAAACAAATATCGAGTGTACACAAGTAATACGAACTAACGTATTTTAGAAAGTTTACTAGAACTCTAAAAATTTACCTATATAACTTGTAAGTATAGCATGTGGTATCATCGGTTTCAAAAAAAAGTGCTTAGAAGATACTTGGATTACTTCTAAGTTTAAGGTATCTTAGAGTGCTCTACAGTGATACTAAGTTTCGGGTTATTACATTTTCTATGCTCTGTCAAACAAATCAAAAGGTCAATAAAAGACTTGCCAAATACACAAGAATGAAACTGAAATATAAAGCAACCAAAATAGAAACCCACCAATGTCATACTCTGAACAGTTGAGCAAAAACTGCGTAGTGTTACTGATCAAGAAAGCTTCCAATCTCAAATTTGAAAATCAACTCTGCCAAATACATATTGACCCAATTAATTCCTTTTGATAGTGTAACGGAACATATTGATATGCAGTATCAAGCATTTTACATGAATATCAAATGATAATCACAGAACACTATATATAAAAGAAAACCCAAGACTGCAAGTACCTTCTTCAACAGTAATAAAAGGAAATCTTTTGCCCTTTGAATGAGATAGATAGGCACAGTAGCAGACCTAAAAAGTATAGACAAGAAACATAAACAGGAAAGCCACATCATATTAAACCGATACCATAAACCAAAAACAAGCTGTTTTTGACACCTGTAATTTGATAACACAGGGAAAGAGTGAGTGCTTTCACACTCTATTGGAAAAAGAGGATTTATACTCACAAATAATACATCAACAGTAAAATTGGAGAGTTGCAATTACCAATAAACAGAAGGGAAAAATGCACGAACAATGTCTGGACACTCTGAGGATTGTCAAAATGATACCTGAACTTTCAAAAGTATCAATGTGATACCTGGACTTATATTTTCTTCTCAACGTAGTACCTACATCAACTTTCCGTCACGGCACCGTTAAATTTACCACGTGTGAGGCACGTGACATACAAAATGAAGGTAAAAAGACTGATTTGCCCTATAACTGACATTTAAAATGCACGAACAGTGTCTGGAGACTCTTAGGACTGTCAAAATGATACATGAACTTTCAAACGTATCAATGTGATACCTGGACTTATATTTTCTTGTCAACGTAGTACCTGTCACGCCCCGAATTTTGAATGATAAATTCAAATCCGAAACCTGAATAATTACAATTACAAAAAACCAAATCTCGAAACTTCGAGTTCATTATTACAATTCACTCTCACAATATATTATAAAGCTCAAATGAGCATAACACACCTCACAACTTACAATTGTTGTAAAACTCTAACAATTGCTCTAACCGCACGATCACCGTCCTGGTTCTCCTGTCCTGTAGGATTACCCGCTACACAATTTGAATAGTGTACCGGGAGTTGCAACAACACAAAACCCGGTAAGCTTTTTACAGCCAGTATGAGTAAACAAGAAAGAACTGTTGATTTATTAGATTTCAAGACTACCACAAACCCACGTTACTTTCTCACTCTCATATATATATGTAGACACTTATGAGTTACTCTCAATTTAGCTCATAAGATCACTCACTCTCATATATATATATAGACACTTATGAGTTACTCTCAAATTCGCTCATAAGATTTCCCAACATTTGGTAGACAGACTCATATATATATATAGACCCTTATGAGTTACTCTCAATTTCCCTCATAAGGTTACCATATATATATTGACACTTATGAGTTACTCTCAATTTCACTCATAAGGTCACTCCACATTTGGCAGACAGACTAGAGCTCTAACTGAACGTAACCACTCGTCCGGCCACAGACGTGATTACGATTTAATACTATTAATAACCACCAGCCCGGTACGAGAGCGTGATTCACTAATAGATGCCATGGTCACCTCGTGACCTAGTGATCTCCACAGATCACAACAATTTATTGTTCCTCAACAATAAAACTCAACACCTCTCACAATATATTGTTTCTCAACAATAAACTCAATACCTCTCACACTGTATTGTTTCTCAACAATAACTCAACACAACTCCAACAATACATATTATTTCACGTAAATAATATATATATAGACATTCACACAGGAATGTCTAGTAACACCAACAATAGTTCATATGATTGCAACAAAATAAGCAATTAATTGTATTGGGTTCGTAATATGAACCACGTGAGGTTTACTCACCTCGATAATCCCGCTGCGTCTTCAATTCAGCTCAAAATACGATCCACAATCGTCCACCAACTCAAACCGTCAATCACCTAGTCAGATACGATCTTAACTTAGCAATCATTCATAAACCACACATATACGGAAATCCAACGGTCGGATTCTAATTTAATGATGATCCAACGGTCAGATCGAATTTATATGATGATCCAACGGTCGGATCCTCACGGATCGCCCTTAGGATCATCCTCCAAAATTATCACGAAGATCCAACGGTCGGATCTTCCTGAATCGTCCTTACAAACATCTCCACAAATTTTTATGGAAATCCGACGGTCGGATTCTCACGAATCGCCTTCCGAAACACTATTTCACAATTATACGAAGATCCAACGGTCGGATCTTCGTCCGTGACCTCTCAAAGTCATCAGAACAGTCATACGATCAACATATCAAAACTACAAGTCCATCGGACTGTCCGATCTTCAAGAAACATTAATCGAACGATCGAAATTAATCGAAATCATAAAATTCATAACTAAATCATACGATATCCAAAAATTGCGTATAATATATCGAAATGATCGTATCGACATGTAGAACACAAAAATGGACAGAAACTGTCCTTGGGGTGGCCGGAGGTCGCCGGAAACCACCATCACAGTGGCGGCACCGCCACCCATTCAAAGTCAAAATTAGCCAAAACTTCCAACATGAAAGTTCTTTATTTTTACATGCTGGTCAATATTCATAACTAGCACAAGATCAGAAATTAATGGGAAGAGGTTGAAAAATACCAAAACAGTCGAGTTGGCCGGAAAATCTGCAGAAACCGGCGAGCTCCAGTTTGACGTAAAAAGGTCCTCCAATGGCTTCGATCCCTTCTGGATATTTGTTCAGAAGTTCAAGGTGAGCTCTCCAGTTCAAGAATCACTCAAAACGAACCTCCACAACTCGAGATATCGAGCTCCACAGTCCGGTTTCGATCTAGGTCGGGTTGAGCTTCCAGTCGCCACCACAAGCCACGCCGCCGTGCAAGGTTACTTCTGGGAGCTTCAGGAAGTTGAGGTGAGCTCGTGGGTGAAGTTTGATGAGCTTTGGTGGCTTGTAGCTCGAGATATCAAGCTTCGAACCAAAACTGGGCTGAATCGGACTCGTGCCTCCGCCGTCGTTTCCGGTCGTACCGCCGCGCAAGGCTGCCTCCAGCATCTGCGCAAGGTTGAGGCGAAACTAATGGCGGTGGTCCGACGCCGTTTGGTGGACTAAGGGAGGAGCTATTGATCGAAGAGCTGCTGCTCTGTTTTTTTTTTTCTTCGTTTCGGATGCGAGGGAGAACGAGAGAGAGAGAAAGAAGAAGAAAAAAGAGAAAAAGAAAAAGAAGGAAGGAGACCCGGAGGAAAGGAAAAGGAAAAGGAAAAGGAAGAAAAAGAAAAGAAAAAAAAAGAGAATCCGAGGAAAAGAGATTATAAAAAAAGAATCTCATATTTCCAAAATTCGTAACATAATCGTACGAACTCCAAAAATTTCGTTCGACATATGCACGCGATCATATCGACGAGCTCTACAACTTTTATGAAGGAAGTTTTCCCAAATTTTGAACGTATAAAAAGTCAACTTTGTTGACCCCCTAAAAACGTTCGTTTTCGAAAATAAAATCGTTCGAACTAATTCCACAACTTTTCCAAGCTTCGTACTCGCTCCTACTATCGTGAAATCATTTCTAAAAAACCATGGAATTTAATTGGGATTTTCCGGGGTATTACAGTCTACCCTCCTTAAAGAAATTTCGTCCCGAAATTTAAGCGTAAGTCAATTCCTCTCGATTAAGGTTGACCTAACTATAGGATCTCCATCTTTTCCAAATCTGTAGTAATCTACAAAGCCACAGCCCTTGTATAAAAATACATTCCTATGGCCACTAAATCCTTTCATCACAAACGTAAACTCACACAACAACTGCTCAACAACACTCCACATCACATACACAAAATCGTCACATGGATCATCTCATAGATCCTCACATAGATCTTCACATAGATCATCACATAGATCTTCACATAGATCATCACTCTGTACTGGCATACAAGCACAGTAAACACTCCCACAAAGTGTTTCGCTACTCAATTAGCATCACGGTAAATCTCCATAGTAAAACTTAAGCATGCACCACTCTTCACAACCATAGAGATGCATCACTCAAAACAAATCATCCCCAAAAGCACGCCAATAAATTATGTCACCCAATGATGATGACTTGGGCTTGCTCAATCCTTGGACTAAGCACTAGGGCTGGCCAATTGGGCCTGAAGAAATCGGACCATCCACATTTCGAACCGGCCCAAACCACTTTGGGTTTAACATTTGGGCCTACTATTCGGGCCGAACAATTGGGCTTACCATTTGGGCTTACTATTTGGGCCTACCAATCGGCCCACCAACTTCCAGCTCGGCTACGGTATGAAATTGTACATACCGTATATACGTATACATACCGTACAGACCGTATATACGTATGCATACCGTACAACTGTATATACGTATGCATACCGTACAGACCGTATATACGTATGCATACCGTACAACTGTATATACGTATGCATACCGTACAGACCGTATATACGTATGTATATCGTACATACCGTATATACGTCCGTATATCAAGCATATACGAGATCCAAAAATATTTGTAAGAGGTAAGGTTCGAACTCCCGACCTCGAACACGAAGGTTTTGCTCCCAACCACTGAAGCAAGAGCTGCCTTCATTAATATATGCTCACGTGTTATATTTATTATGTCATCAGTGACATAAATAAAATAACGGGGGAGGCAAGGTTCGAAACCTCAACCTGCCGCACGAAACCTTTGTCCCCCAACCACTGGAGCACAAGCTGTGCTTAATATAATGTGTACAAATTTTATACTTATTATGTCATAAACGAACATAATAAAAATAAACGAGAGGCGAGGTTCGAACCTCAGACCTCTTGTACACGAACTGTACACTCAACCACTCGAGCACGGCTGCTCACGTTATTATCCATACCAATCCTTTTATTTAAACCAACTGTTTCAACTGTTTCAACAATTCGGCCCAAAACATCCAAAACTGTTGCAGAAACCCAGCCCAACGTATCCAAAACTGTTACAGAAATCCGGCCCAACTCATCCAAAACTGTTTCAGAAACTCGGCCCATCATGTCCAAAACTGTTTCTGAAACTCGGCCCATCAGGCCTCCACCCACAGCTACAGTGATGCCTTGATCCGAGACAGGCCCAAGTACGGCCCACTTGTGTCACGGCTTATCCCTTCCGTGATTTACGGCAGTCAAATCTGCTTTCGGCTACAGCTGTCTGCCACAGCGCCTCGAGATTCCCTCGGTCCCCTTACACGCTCTCCACGCGCCAACAGCTTTTCCGGGTTTCGGGGCGACTTTAATCCAACGCGTGGATTGAATCTCAGAGATCGTCCATCCAACGGTGGAGATCTGCTCACCTCGTTCTATAAATAGGTGCATCCTGGAGAAAAACTGTTCACACCAAAGAAAAGAAATTTTCCCCAGCCATTCTCTCTCAAACTCTGCAGCCTTCCTCTCGAAACTCAAATCCTTTCTTCATCAATTTCAATCCTTCTCTTCTGATCTTCTCTCCCATCTAGTTGATTCAATCCCATCTTTCCTCTGAACTTTCAGATCTTCAATCTTTTCCTCCAAATCTTCAATCCTTCTTTCTCAGATCTTTTCTTCCATTTGAAGATTCGATCTCATCTTTCCTCTGAGAATCTCAGATCTCCAATCACCAGTTCAACAACTCCAATCCTTCTAACAAAATCTCCCTCAAACACTAAACCATGTATTCCTCGATTTCCACATCCTCTCACCCCATGACCCAAGAGCCACGAACTCTGCAACTAATGGAGCTCCAAACCCCGCAACAAATGGAACCACAACAACAGCAACCAACAGAGGAGGGAGGAAACACCCAAGCAGCTGGAAGTAGTGCCAACATGGATTTCTGGCGAAGCCGTACCAGGTGGATTCCTACTCCAGAACAAATAAGAATCCTCAAGGATCTTTACTATGTCAAGGGATTTAAGTGCCCAACTACAGAGCAGATTCACGAGATCTGTCTCCAGCTGAACCAGTATGGGTATGTTGAGGGTAAGAACATTTACTTTTGGTTCCAGAACGTCAGGGCTCGAGAGAAGCAGATGAATAGGTGTAATCAGGCTGCTCCAGTGCCCATGAGAACTAGTTCTCTTGGTACTGGTAGATCCATTGATCTCAATTTTGGGTCCACTGGTTCTACTGGTGCTGGTGGATCCATCGACATCAATTTTGGGCCAGCTGGTGGATCCATTGACATCAATTTTGGGTCCACTAGTTCTACTGATGATGGTAGATCCATTGATCTCAACTTTGGTTCCACCTATTCTACTGGTAATGAAGGATTTATTTACTTAAATTTTGTTTCGTATTCTTCCTCACACTTCAACACTAATACCAGTACAACTCTTTTGGCACAACAGGAGGACAAACATCCCTGCAACAACGAGGAGGAGATCACCAGGAGGTTCAAACTCTTCCTCTGTTCCCCGTGCACGGCGAGGACGTCTTTGGTAACCTGAAGGCTACTTCCGAGGAAGGTAGCGCTTTTGGTTACTATTCTGGTGGCTCAGGCGGTTACCACAGTGGCTCAAACGTTTCTCTTGAGCTCAGCCTAAATCCATCCGGAGCTGCTGACTAGGCTTAGTATAGCATAGTCCTCGTTTTTTTTTTTTTTTTTTTTTTTTGTAATATAAAATCAATAAGATGGTGTGCATGTTTTCTTTTCTTTTTGTTTAACCAACAACAACACCAAGGATCGAACCTTGGTCACCCAATACTATTTTCAAAACCATAAACAACTCTACTGCACACATCTTTCATAATGATGCAATAAAAACAATCACTCAAAAAGAATCCAACAATCAATTAAGTCGCATCGAGGTCTAGCTAGTATCCTCTGAGTCAAACCAAACACAACAATTTCATCGATAGGATTAGGGATTTATAAAGCTAAACACATCCTGAGTTAGCTAGGAAAAACCCACGTCTTTAGAGTTACTCTTACAACTCTTATAGAATCTCGATAATTTCATCTATCAATTGCTTCAACAAAAACTCACCACAATTCAATCCCTAACATTTAGCGATTCAGAAATCGAATCAAACTCCATATCACATAGTAATTCACTTGAACCACTATGGATACCTAACAAAGTCACTAAAATCAATATCTGAAATTGCGTTTAACTATATCACCTAAAATCAATCACCAAAGGCAAACCCTTGCCTGACTCTAACATGTCCTCCATGCTTCTTCCTGCACCATACATAGGCCTCAAAATTCAATTTCATTCACTTGAACAAAACTATATTCACAAGTCTGCTATAGACATCAGGGAAAAACCCATACTTTTACTCATAACTTTTCCTTCTAAAAGTTCATCACGTAGTGTATATAAAATCACCACACAACCTTCTTAGTCTACACTAAGAATTCAATCTCACACAAGGTCAGCATAATTGCCTCAGAGTCACTTTAATCACGTATCACATGTCAATTACCAAAACTCCACTAAGACGTCTCTTTATAAAACAAGATATCTAATCCTTGATACGTACACCTCATCTAAACATCTGTACGTCCAACTTAAGAAGACAAAATTTATAACAATTCATACTCGTATCCACACTAGGTACGTGCATAGGTCCACACCATGTCTTCAACCAAACACTTCAACAATCAAAAGAACCTCATTTCCATAAAACAATCCTCGTTGACTTAACAGAGTTGAATCAAGAGGTTCCTATTCCTCAAGGATTGTAACTCGCGGCCACTGAACTTATTCCAATACGAACCTACAAGACAACTGTAAGGTTCTAAGTACAACCCCTTCGAATCTCCATCACCTAAGGAGTATAGTATGCTTGGCTAAGACATGTATAACACTTAAAACACAGTATAAGTCAAATACAAATTCATATTAACCAAGTCAATACTATAGGGAAGGTATTCACGTTCCCTAAACGACCTAGCGGCCTAAACAACTCCCAACACTCACGCATACCCAATGACTTAGCCAATACCGAAGAGCACACGATGGGGATCCGCTGCAGACGGGCCATCACTCGGAAGGTATTGACACATCACCAAATATGCACCTTACGCTCTGATACCAAACTGTCACGCCCCGAATTTTGAATGATAAATTCAAATCCGAAACCTGAATAATTACAATTACAAAAAACCAAATCTCGAAACTTCGAGTTCATTATTACAATTCACTCTCACAATATATTATAAAGCTCAAATGAGCATAACACACCTCACAACTTACAATTGTTGTAAAACTCTAACAATTGCTCTAACCGCACGATCACCGTCCTGGTTCTCCTGTCCTGTAGGATTACCCGCTACACAATTTGAATAGTGTACCGGGAGTTGCAACAACACAAAACCCGGTAAGCTTTTTACAGCCAGTATGAGTAAACAAGAAAGAACTGTTGATTTATTAGATTTCAAGACTACCACAAACCCACGTTACTTTCTCACTCTCATATATATATGTAGACACTTATGAGTTACTCTCAATTTAGCTCATAAGATCACTCACTCTCATATATATATATAGACACTTATGAGTTACTCTCAAATTCGCTCATAAGATTTCCCAACATTTGGTAGACAGACTCATATATATATATAGACCCTTATGAGTTACTCTCAATTTCCCTCATAAGGTTACCATATATATATTGACACTTATGAGTTACTCTCAATTTCACTCATAAGGTCACTCCACATTTGGCAGACAGACTAGAGCTCTAACTGAACGTAACCACTCGTCCGGCCACAGACGTGATTACGATTTAATACTATTAATAACCACCAGCCCGGTACGAGAGCGTGATTCACTAATAGATGCCATGGTCACCTCGTGACCTAGTGATCTCCACAGATCACAACAATTTATTGTTCCTCAACAATAAAACTCAACACCTCTCACAATATATTGTTTCTCAACAATAAACTCAATACCTCTCACACTGTATTGTTTCTCAACAATAACTCAACACAACTCCAACAATACATATTATTTCACGTAAATAATATATATATAGACATTCACACAGGAATGTCTAGTAACACCAACAATAGTTCATATGATTGCAACAAAATAAGCAATTAATTGTATTGGGTTCGTAATATGAACCACGTGAGGTTTACTCACCTCGATAATCCCGCTGCGTCTTCAATTCAGCTCAAAATACGATCCACAATCGTCCACCAACTCAAACCGTCAATCACCTAGTCAGATACGATCTTAACTTAGCAATCATTCATAAACCACACATATACGGAAATCCAACGGTCGGATTCTAATTTAATGATGATCCAACGGTCAGATCGAATTTATATGATGATCCAACGGTCGGATCCTCACGGATCGCCCTTAGGATCATCCTCCAAAATTATCACGAAGATCCAACGGTCGGATCTTCCTGAATCGTCCTTACAAACATCTCCACAAATTTTTATGGAAATCCGACGGTCGGATTCTCACGAATCGCCTTCCGAAACACTATTTCACAATTATACGAAGATCCAACGGTCGGATCTTCGTCCGTGACCTCTCAAAGTCATCAGAACAGTCATACGATCAACATATCAAAACTACAAGTCCATCGGACTGTCCGATCTTCAAGAAACATTAATCGAACGATCGAAATTAATCGAAATCATAAAATTCATAACTAAATCATACGATATCCAAAAATTGCGTATAATATATCGAAATGATCGTATCGACATGTAGAACACAAAAATGGACAGAAACTGTCCTTGGGGTGGCCGGAGGTCGCCGGAAACCACCATCACAGTGGCGGCACCGCCACCCATTCAAAGTCAAAATTAGCCAAAACTTCCAACATGAAAGTTCTTTATTTTTACATGCTGGTCAATATTCATAACTAGCACAAGATCAGAAATTAATGGGAAGAGGTTGAAAAATACCAAAACAGTCGAGTTGGCCGGAAAATCTGCAGAAACCGGCGAGCTCCAGTTTGACGTAAAAAGGTCCTCCAATGGCTTCGATCCCTTCTGGATATTTGTTCAGAAGTTCAAGGTGAGCTCTCCAGTTCAAGAATCACTCAAAACGAACCTCCACAACTCGAGATATCGAGCTCCACAGTCCGGTTTCGATCTAGGTCGGGTTGAGCTTCCAGTCGCCACCACAAGCCACGCCGCCGTGCAAGGTTACTTCTGGGAGCTTCAGGAAGTTGAGGTGAGCTCGTGGGTGAAGTTTGATGAGCTTTGGTGGCTTGTAGCTCGAGATATCAAGCTTCGAACCAAAACTGGGCTGAATCGGACTCGTGCCTCCGCCGTCGTTTCCGGTCGTACCGCCGCGCAAGGCTGCCTCCAGCATCTGCGCAAGGTTGAGGCGAAACTAATGGCGGTGGTCCGACGCCGTTTGGTGGACTAAGGGAGGAGCTATTGATCGAAGAGCTGCTGCTCTGTTTTTTTTTTTCTTCGTTTCGGATGCGAGGGAGAACGAGAGAGAGAGAAAGAAGAAGAAAAAAGAGAAAAAGAAAAAGAAGGAAGGAGACCCGGAGGAAAGGAAAAGGAAAAGGAAAAGGAAGAAAAAGAAAAGAAAAAAAAAGAGAATCCGAGGAAAAGAGATTATAAAAAAAGAATCTCATATTTCCAAAATTCGTAACATAATCGTACGAACTCCAAAAATTTCGTTCGACATATGCACGCGATCATATCGACGAGCTCTACAACTTTTATGAAGGAAGTTTTCCCAAATTTTGAACGTATAAAAAGTCAACTTTGTTGACCCCCTAAAAACGTTCGTTTTCGAAAATAAAATCGTTCGAACTAATTCCACAACTTTTCCAAGCTTCGTACTCGCTCCTACTATCGTGAAATCATTTCTAAAAAACCATGGAATTTAATTGGGATTTTCCGGGGTATTACAGTACCAACATCAACTTTCTGTCACGGCACCGTTAAATTTACCACGTGTGACTGTGTGAGGCACGTGAGGTACAAAATGAAGGTAAAATGACTGATTTGCCCGATAATTGAAATTTTAAATATTTTTTTTGGTAAAAACATTTTAAATATTTTTTTTTTGGTAAAAAGACTGATTTACCTTTAATTTTTTTAATTAATTTTTTTCACCCCTCCACCTCTCGTCTTCTTCCTCTCCCCTCGATCAACCACTCTCTAAAAAGACTGGTTGTCCTCGCCAATTCCTCCCACAACAACACCTCAGTACTCCTCGATTTCAGGCACACAGCGCTGACGCTGTTGACCTTGACGAAAGGATCGGCGGCGCACTTCATCACCGATTTCAGATCTTTGACAAGCGAGGCTTCAAGAAGACTATGTCCTTCATTTTGGAGGACGAAATTGAAATTGAAATTGGGATTGGGATTTGGATTTGGATTGGGTTCTCTGGAAACTTCGACGGTACTCAAAGCGGGACTTGAGATCGAGGAAGGAGGAGGGTGGAGAGATCATCTATATCATTACTTGCTGGTGTTTTTGTTGTAGTTAATAACTTGATATTAATGGATTTTGAGTTTGAGTTCGAGTTTTGGTGGAGGTGTGGGTGTGGGTGGTGACGAAAAATGAAATTCAGGGTTTCTGCAACGTCTTCTTGGTTCTTCTTCTTCATTGCCCATTTCACAACAGGTATGCATTGATGTTGTTGAGGCGATTTCAAAGGAGGAATGAAATTTTGTGTTAATTCGATCTGATACATCTGTGATTGTTTTGGTTGTTTTGCAATCCAAGTCTTCGTGCTTTCTCTGTTGGACTTGGAGGTGTTGAAGAGGCCATCGACCTCGCGGCGGAAGCTGATAAGGCAGCGGGTCTTCTCCTAGATCCAATGCTCGACCCGCTTCTTCGGGACGCAGACCTCATGGTCCTCGCCGCAGCTGCTGGTGTTGCCACCAATTAAGGCAGACTTGGGAGTTGAATAGGGTTGAATGATTTTGCAGAAACAAGTTGGACTTGGTTTTGTGTTTTGTGTTTTAGAAGTGAATCGAACGAGAAGCTTTGCTAAAAAAAATTATTTCTCATTCTTTTTTGTTCTTGGAGTTCCCAGATATTTCATTTCTCTTTCAAAATGGGTTTGTTGAGTTTAAGAAGATGAACAAGAATGGGTTCAAGAACATGAACAATTGAGATTTCTTTTGTTTTTTATTTTTTTGCCTTTTTGCTGGGTTTGAGAAGATGAACATGAAGAAATGTTAGGTTCATACTTATCGGATTGGGATTTTTTTTTTTTTTTTTTTGAGAATATATTGGATTGATCTTGGTTAATAGAAAAAGCAAAAAAAATTAATCATCTTTTATTTTCAATATAGAAAATTATTATGTTTTTATCATCAATTTTAAATTTATTCATTTAGGATTTGATGGAGTGAAAAAGTTTTTTTTGCCCTCATTTTCGGCCTCACATGCATCAGACGTGACTCGAACTGACGGAGCCGTGACGGAAAGTTGATGTAGGTACTACGTTGACAAGAAAATATAAGTCTAGGTATCACATTGATACGTTTGAAAATTCAGGTATCATTTTGACAGTCCTCAGAGCCTCCAGACACTGTTCGTGCATTTTTCCCTTTAGGATTTGATGGAGTGGAAAAGTCTTTTTTGCCCTCATTTTCGGCCTCACATGCGTCACACGTGACTCGAACTGACGGAGCCGTAACGGAAAATTGATGTAGGTACTACGTTGACAAGAAAATATAAATCCAGGTATCACATTGATACGTTTGAAAGTTCAGGTATCATTTTGACAGTCCTCAGAGTCTCCAAACACTGTTAGAGCAAGAGAGATTATGTTAGTGACATTGAATTTTAACTCTTTATTACCTAATAAAGCAATTCTCTAATTATAACTTTCAGTGTGCTCGTTCCTGACCAGATTTTGTATCCTGTAAAGATGCAGATAAGCAATAAAAAATGAATAAGTATCACCAGTTTAGTAAATTCAAGGATATCACCGAAATTGTAATATTACGTATCCAATAATTGATAATCTGGGGTCTCTTTTATCCCCTAGTTGATAACACAGGGAAAGAGTGAAAGTGTACATATTTAGTCTTAGAATGACAGTAAAGAACAAGTACTACCACAGAAGGAAAGATGCAAATTATGGAAGTAAAACATACCTCAAGCCAAAATCAAAAACAGATAGTTAACTTGAGAATCAAATGAGTAAACTCATTGAACCGATGCCATAAACCAAAAACAAGCTGTTCTTGACACCTGTAATTTGATAACACAGGGAAAGAGTGAGTTCACTCTCTATTGGAAAAAGAGGAATTATACTCACAAATAATACATCAACAGTAAAATTGGAGAGTTGCAATTACAAATAAACAGAATAATATACTGAAGTACACGAACTTTTGTTGTTCCTTGCAGAGCCCAAATTACGCTAAGAAAAAGAATGAACCTGGTGGTGATCAATATGTACACTTAAACAACATCCAAATGTCATATTGCATTCAGTGCTAGATGTCATAAGAAAATGTCTTATTGCAATGCAGAATGCAGACCTATACAAATTGAGTGAGAAACTTTAAGGTATCAAATCCCCATGGGCTTAATAAGCAATTATTACTGATGCACCTGTTTTATAAAAGAAAAAAAGAAGGTGTTTTAATATGGAATGAGGTATACACTCCCCCTCAGTAATGTATGAGGGTTGTTCAAGCTCCATGACCACACTAGATGAAGATCGTAGTTGGCTGACAATGACATAAATTTCCGGCATTACCAGTAAATTCGTATAGCCATGTACATGAAACTTAACAGACATGGAGAGATAAAGGAAGGAATTACCCTTGATAGAATTCTGCAATATTCATTCAATTAGAGGTTTCGACCTCCATAGCTTCACCATCTGCTGGCCCATTGTTCGATAGGTTTTTTGAGTTGTTCATGCAAGCAAAGTTCTGATCCGCAGATGGATTTGTTCTTCAAACTGTCAGGAAATACTCCATTTGATTTGACAAGGTCGCTAAGCCAGCTGTTTTGCGTTCCATGACATCGTAGTAGAAAGCAGGTGCACCATAATATTTTCCTGACAGATCCAAAGGGCCACTTACCAAGTTATCGAATCGCTGGGAACTGATCAAAACTAAGTCAAACAACTCGATTACCCTCTAGAAAGCCATTGATTATTCCATACTATATAAAGCTAAACATGTTTGGATAATGCAAACCTAAATCCCCAGACCACGGAATAACTCTCCTACTCTGAAGCATATAGCTCTGATAAGACTCTACCTTCAAAAAATTCATCAACTTCAGAGGTCCAGCCGTCCCACATCCCCTGAGACTGAACAAGTATCAGAACCATCGGTCTTGTTCAGATTGGAAGTCCCAATCATCATCGGAGTCACCACCCCATTCATGATTTGGAATATTCCATCCTTGAGTTGGAGAAAACGCCCCACAAATTTCAATCAAACTGAGGCAAATCAATGTCAACCCCAAATTCAATGAATACACATACAAAACACAAAACAACATTTCAAAATTGAGATTGAGATTGAGATTGTCACCTGGGCTGAGACAAGATAGTCCGAAGCCATTCGCGTGTCTCGCCGACTTCAGATTTGAACTCTGAAGGGGAGAGAGAGAGAGAGAGAGAGAGGAGGGAGAAAAAACAAAGAGAGATTAGAAGAAGGAAAGGGGCCTTGTGTCAATTGAGCGTTCGATCAGCTCTTCACTGATCCGACGGACGGCTAGAATAGATCACCACAGCTGATAAAAGGATTAAAAGACATATAGATTAAACAAATAATATTTTGTATCTACTGTATACCATACACACTGATGATCAGTGAGAGGAAAAAAAAACCCACCAATGTTTTATATCAGTGTGAAGAGCCTCATTTTGGCACTGATGATTTTTAGTGGCTAAAAAGGGGTTGCTAATGAGGGGAAAATTGTAGTAGTGGAGAGTAAATTTCTTAGGCCAAAACCTAATTAAGCAATACCACTCATTATAAATTTATTTTAAGGTCGCTATAAAAACTTTGATCTCGATTACCACCCCTAAAAAGTTTATTTATACACCTAATAAACATACTTATCCTTATTTTATTTTATTATTATTATTTTTTTAGAAAAAAAGGGCTGGTGCGGCTGCTCTGACGCCTTATCCATTAATGAAACAGTAGAATACATGGGGGGGATATAGTGTAGTACCCCGGAAATTCATTATTATTTTCCGAAGATTTTCCGGAATTTAACTAGTGCTTGTTGGAAGATTTTGTGGTGCATGGATGAGGCGGAAGTGTTTCGGACGAATTTTTATTCGAAAAGTATGGTTTTAGGGGGGGGCACGCAAATGTTGACTTTTCATACGTTGTGATTCTCAGAAAACTTCATTCATGAAAGTCGTAGAACGCGTCGATACGAGTTTGTGGACATGCGGAACGCGAATATCGGAGTTAGTATGAAGAAGTTATGAGCTTCGGAAAAACTTTCCATTTTTGTATAAAGGACGAATTTTTGTGAAAATTGCAAAAAAAAACCCAGATTTCCCTAAAAGGAAACCCGATCTTCCTTCTCTCTCCGCGAGCCGCGCGCTGTACCTCCCTTCGCCGGCCTCGTTCTCCACCGTCCGGCCACCATAGGACGTCAAACAAAGTGGGCTTTCTTCGCCTCGATCTCCTCTACAAGTCTGTGGAAGAAATTCACCAAGATTCGAGCTGTGGAAGGAGAATCGTTGACGAGAAGAAGCCGCGGCGGAGCTAAAATCGCCATTGTCAGTTCTTCCTCCTCCGGCCACCATAGCCAGTGTTTCTTGAGGGGTTTTGTAGCCCAGAGGCTGGGGAAGGTTTCTCCCAAGGTGGGTTGCAGCAATTTCACGTGTGGAGGACGAATCGAGGATTTGAAACTCTAGGGTTTCAAATCGGCCCCTTTTGTTCTAAGGTAAAATTTCATCAATTGGCTTATAATTTGACTTCGATGTAGTTGGGAAAGTTTTAATTCGTGTTGTGAAGAAGATTTTTGGTTTAGGAAGTTTGGCCAAATTCCGAGTTTGGGCCGGCAGCGGCGCCGCCACTGTGGCGGTGTTTTCCGGCAGGTTCCGGCCGCCTCTGGGGCAGTTTCTGCTCTTCATTGTGATCTACTCGTCGATACGAGCATTTCGATATATAGATTATAATTTTTGGAGATCGAATGAGTATGTTATGATTTTTACGATTTCGAACCGTTCGATTATTTGATCCTTGAGGATTCGAGTGTTCGATCGTCTTGTGGCTTTGACATATCAATCGTAGAAGTATTCCGGAGACTTTGGGTGGTCTCGGATGTGGTTTCGCCTCGATTGGCGTCACTTTTGTCGTTTTAGTTCAAAACAGGGGTTCAGACTACAATCACTTTGTGATTCGTGCACTGAATCGAGACCGTATGTGTTTAGGTACTTGACAAGCTTGTGTTGAGCGGATTGCGGCGATTTGTGCTTGTCTTGGTTAGCGTGAGAAGACGCAGCAGGATTCAGATGTGAGTAAATCTCACGATATTCGTTATGAGCATAATTATCATATTGTCTTGGAGTTATTAGGTTAACTATGACTATAGTTGGTATTAGTGGCATTCTTGAGTGGATGACTACTTGTGTATGTATGTATA
Source organism: Rosa rugosa (assembly GCF_958449725.1). Lineage (NCBI taxonomy): Eukaryota > Viridiplantae > Streptophyta > Magnoliopsida > Rosales > Rosaceae > Rosa > Rosa rugosa. The sequence goes on from NC_084826.1 coordinate 28,920,478, forward strand.
TATATATATATATATATATATATATATATATATATTGGTGGCTTTGTTGTGATGTGAACAATAATTGAAATGAGTTCATTATTGCTCGAGAATGGTGAAATTGTGTATTGAGTTGTGATTGTAGAATTTCATGTGTTGAGATACCATGGGTCTAGTATGACTGTCTTAATTGAGATTTAAGATATGGTAGCTTGTGTAGGAATATTTGTGTAATGAATCGATGAAATCTGTGTGATAATCAGTTGGATGATTGCTATCTATGTGATGACCGGCGAAATTTGTGTGATGATCAGTACGATGATGGCTATATGTGTGATGACCGGTGAAATCTGTGTGATGACTGCTGTGATGGTCGGAGCTACCTACGGATGTCAGAGTGTGGGGTTATGATGATTACTATGACTTGAATTGCTTGTCTTAATGTGACCTCCTGAACTAAAACTAGACGCAGGGGTTACTATGAATTGTTTCGCTTGTTTTGAATTGTGATTACCTTGTTTTCTTCTTGATTTTATTGATTGATGGTTTGATTTATCTTAAGGGCCATAGTGGTGACGATTGTGCTCTGTGGTGAGGAGAGGAAGGTGATTCATTGTTTTCACATTTGATGTCATGTTGATGACAAAAGCTTTCGGTGGGAAGGAAATGAGTGTGATCTTTGTGACTCGCCGTTGTGCGTCAAAAGATTTCCAAACATTACTTGAGGAGGTTTTGTTTGACTGGAATTTGTGTAATTGGATGCTAGGTTGAGAATCTGAGCATGTGGTTTTAGTCACGAGTTGACCTACATAAGCATGTTATGGAAGGTTATGAAACAGATGGTTGTACTTGTGACACTATGCCAAAAAGGCTTTCAGACGACACGCATCAGACGACATAAGTTTTGTTTTATGTCGTCTGAGTTTTTCAGACGACATAATTTTTTTTTCTGTCGTCTGAATATACACTAAAACCATACTGGTTTAATTTGAAAAAATGGTGAGCATTCAGACAACACATTTGTGTAGTTGTAGAAGGTGGTGATTTCCTCTCTCAAATTTGGATAAATGGTGAGCATTTAGACAACACATTTGTGTAGTTGTAGAAGGTGGTGATTTCCTATCTCAAATTTGGATAAATGGTGAGCATTCAGACAACACATTTGTGTAGTTGTAGAATGTGGTGATTTCCTATCAAATTTGGAGGGATCGATATCCAAAAATTGATTGAGTATTTTCCCTCTCAAATAGCCACGCTCTAATTGACTAGAATTTGTGACATTCAGACAACATTTAAATGTCGTCTGAGTGTAGAGCTTGTTTTAAAATTTTCCAAGTTATTTTGACTTGTGCTTTTGGACATAGATCCCTCGCAATTAAGTCATTTTCTGTCATTCTCACTCGATCAGCTCTCTCAGCTTGACCTAGAACTCGCAAAACTGAAAACCTCAAAAACCAGCCTCTCTCTTTCTCACTCAGCTTTCTCATATCTCGATTCTCATTCTCTCCTTCGTCTTCTCTCTCTCTCAATTCTTCTTAGTTTTGATTTTAGGGTTTGATTTCAATTAGGTTTTCCTTCTATTTAGGGATGGGGTGATTGGATTTTACTTTTCCTCTTATCCTCGCCAAAATGACCAACACTGTTCGGTGTTCTAATTACTGAAAACCAAGACCTCTCTCTCTCTGACTCTCAACCTCCTTCAATGTCGACGGCGGCGAAACGGCGGCATTCAGTGACTCTTGTCTTGGTCTCTCCATGAATATGAAGTGAATCACTTAGTGACTCGTTGTCCCTCTCTCTCAATCTCTCCTGGACGGTCGTCGGCACTAGCCCTCTCCCTCTATCCTCAAAGGTCGACGGCACCGACTCTTTCTCCTCGAATTAGATCAGGTGCAAGTTCTCGTTTAAGCTTTGTTTTTGAAAAAGGTGTTGGCTTTGGTGAATTTCTCCGGGATTTATGTGATCTGGGTTTTCGTTCGATTTGGTTTTTATTGTGTTTTTCATGCTTTTCTTGCTAGCTTTGGTTGCTGGGATATTGAAGACAAAATAAAAGAGAAGAAAATGAAATGGGCTCTGTTTGATTGTTGGTTTGATCTTATTTGAGCTTCTGAATCTGTTTCTTTTGTTCAAATTTTGAAGACTATGAAGAGTTAATTAGGATGGGGCTTGGCAATTAGATCCATATAGATTCCAAATTTTGGTTGTTCCTGACTTTTGTTCTTCCGCCGACTGCTACTCTGAGTGCTCTCCCAAATCTCTCTCCTCACTTTTCAGATGAAAGTCACGAAATTCTTCCAGAAATTTGTCCAGGTAATTCTCTCTTGCTCGAATTCCATGTCTCTTCTAGTTCTTCAATTGGGTAGATACGAAAGGTCGAGATTTAGGATTCTAGGTTATGATGATTTGTGTTTGGGTACTGGGTGATGATAATTTGCATTTGGGTACTGGGTTGGTGAGTGGGTCTGTAGGAATGTAAGAGATGAAAGCCTCTGGTTCTCCTTTGTTCTTTAATTTCAAATTGATTGTTTGTGCTACTACTGTGCTTCGTATCTCTTGGTTCATTTGTGCTGATCAAATCTTAGTAAGAATAATGTTTTGTAGTTCATTTCTAGGTTGTCTAGTTATGATCATTGTTCTATACCTTCATTATATGTTTATTATTTTCTCATTCCCATCTTTGCTGCTCTTTATTGGTCAAAGAGCAATTGAACCATATATATGAGAACCGAGCTGTATAAGAAAAGAAAAAAAAAAATAGTACAAGGCACATGGATTAGGGTCTCAATTATGAAAATTAAACTAGAAACTTCATGATTCATCGGTTTACAAAAGTATTGTAAACATATCTTAAAGTTTTAATTGAAAATTGTTTTTCTTTGTTTAATATTAGGATAATGGTGTTGTATAATTTGTATGGCACTATGACAGTAAGTTTGAATTGAAAATGGTTTTGTTGGTTTGATACATTGGTATTTTTTATTATATGGCAATATGTTTAGATCAAAATTTCCATATCTATTTTATCTTTTATAGGTTATGATGGCTCCGATTAGGAAGTATCCTTCTGGGGTTAAAAAAAGAAAAGAGAAGCAAAAGAGAGAGGCATTGGTTAAGCTTCAAGCCGGATCCCTTCGTAAGTACTTTAACTCAAATAATGAACAAGTACAAGAGAATGAGAATGATAATGTGAATGAGAGTACAGAAGAGAAATTTTTTTTAAATATATTTAAAGGTAGGGAGCCCCAATTTTTTTTTTCCGCCTAGAGCCCTGGAAATCCCAGGGCCGGCTCTGCCCTTTTATTATTACCAGCTACGACTGCCATGCCCCCATTGATGAATATGGTGAGAAATTTGAATTCATGATAAATATGTGTAAGCATTTCTTCAGATGTATATTATAAAGTGTGAAAAATTACCAGCTTGCAGTCATCTAACTCGTAACTAACTTGATAGGCTTGATCAGGTAACCCAAGTATGGTCATTTCAGATTTTAGTCATTCTAACACATAACCATGGTCATTTTTTTCTCTTCCTTTTAAGTTAGCAAAACTTTTAGTTCAGGTCATCATCTGTTGTAATAATAGAGGAAACAGTGAATAGCAATTTGTTAGACTCTTGATTTATGGTCAAGACCTCTCTTCTTGTAGAATGCATTCTATGTAGTAAGTTTCAATCAACATAACTATAAGATGGCAGTTCTGCCTGATTATACTGCATAGGAAGAGAGGTTGTCTTCTTGTGATATCCGTAATTTTTTAATTGAGTGCTTGTTATCTAGACTAGTAACTTGGTATCATCCCACTGTTGTGCTTATTGTTTTCTTTTTCTTCTTTATTGTTTTATCTTTGCTTTATTGTGTTTGCTATTGTGTGGACTGAAACAAGGCATTGTTTTTTTTTTCTTTTCTTTTTTTAAGTTTGCTCTTGTAATTGCTTGACGTGGCTAGAGTTTAGAAAGACACCAAACTAGTTTACCTTTTGGCTATTCAAATGTTGTTCTTATTTGAACTTGTAAAGGGAGGCCGCTGGAGCTTTAAGGAGTGGGTAGAGAACTTGCTTTGGACAGGAAATTAGGTCGGAGAAGAGAATAAACGATAAGAATTTGGTTTGGTTTGGGTATTGACAAAACTAAGGGGAGATCAATCTTTTTGGTTTCTCAACGGATTTTGAAGGTTAATTTCCTTCTCTCTTCATTTTGTTTTGACTCTTGAAAGAGGAGCTGGAACCTTGTTATTTGTAGTGTGATTTTGTTGGTTTACTTTTGTTGTTCAGTATCAATGTTTCATGCACACAAGGTGTTTGACAAAATAATTCTAAATTGCTTTATTCAGGTTACCATGTAGTCTTGGAGTAGTTTTATTCATTGCTTTTGGTTGTTTATCTTACTAAGTCATGAATAACTATTCAATTAAAGACTTCTAAGGTTGGATACTTTTGTGTGTTTTGAAGGTGTTGACGGATGTACTTGAACTTTTGCTCTTTGTGGTTAGAGGACCTATTTTGTACCAGGTGAGAGTCTTACTAAAAGAAGCTACCAACTATATGTTGATTTTGTTAAACTCTACCTTTATCGAGAGTGTAATCATACTCTGAAACTTCTGAATGTGTGTTGGATTGTATATATGTGTGGGTGTTTGAACTTGTGTTTTGTTCTACTTGGGATTTCTCAAATTTATTTACTTTCTTGTACCTTTTCTGGTGGTAAACTTTTGTTACAGCTTATGAACTCACAATTAATAGGGATTGGGGTGTGACACTTATGCTCTGTATCTTCAAATCAGCACCATCAGAATGTCATAAATATTCGTTACTCACTCTAGGGGCTGGTCTTTCATGGATAGACCAGGCTTTTTGCTTGCAATATCCTTCATTATAACTCAAATGGGACTGAAGTACAATGAACTTATTTATACTCGACTCAACTAATTACATCAGAATATATGATTCTTTTGATAAAATTAAATGCTTGTGCCCTACCCCTTGCAGATTGCTACAGCTATATCTGCCACTGCAACCTGGGAATTTACACATATCAAGTATCGGTTGGGGCTCGAAGGGTGTTGTTTGGTTGTTTAACATTGCTACTTATATGCTGCCCATTATGCACTGAGTAGACATGCTTCAGCAACTGAACAGAAAAGGGAGGTAGAGATTACAAGCATGCTGATATCATTGTAGGAAAAATTTAGAAAGTAAAGTTCTGGATATTACAAAATCTGGATTTACAACAGCATGGTTGCCCGCATGAACTCATTCCTCTGCCTCAGAAGGTTGGTGCATGAAATTCATTGTTGGGGAGCTATTGCAGCCTGGGGGATATCTCAAATTGATTGAGTTGGGTCTTGAAGGTAAGCAATCACCTAATCTAGAATTGTGTGCATTTTGAAATTGTTTAATTTAACTTCATACTTCTACTGAAGTTGAATGATTATTACTAAACTAGTACCTAAATTTTGATGAACATTGAACAATATCTATTCCTGACCACAGATTGTGCAAATGAGTAGATTGATGCCCAGAAGTGTTTGGTTACGCTCTTTACAAAGATGGGAAGGATACAACACTGTCTTATCCCTTGGAGGCTTGGAGGCATCTGCTCATATGGACCAGTTTCTCTTCTCTCTGGTCTTAACCCTTGTCCATTACACTTGTTTCTCCATTTCTTTGCAGCTGCCATCTATGGTGTTGGCCGCTTAATGCTTCCGTTCCCTTCACCTAAACGCATGTGGCTTGGGTTTCTATTGATCTTGGTATGTCAAAGAAATTATTTACACTTCTTTCTTGTGTTCACGTTTGTCAGTTATGTATAAATTTCCATGTAAACATAACTGGCTGCTTATAAATATCTCTCTGGTGTTCTATTTTCAGAGTGCATCACACATCATATTCAGTCTCTTAAGGTAAGTTCTAAGTTTGAATTGGTTAATGACTTAATGGGTAGTTGGGTACTGAATCTATTTCAATATTTTGCAATTGGATTGAACAATTGGAGTATTGGACAGTTTGAACTTTGAAGAGAAGAATTTGTTCTTCAGTGGTTCACTTCTTCATATCTATTTGAATGAGTTTGTTGCTTCTAATTTTGGTACTTAGTCTTGATTTGGATGAGTTAGCTACTTCTAATTTTGCTTATTTACGTGAATTTTTCTATTTGGCTGAGATTGATTTTGTTTTGTGTTTTCCTTTTGTAGATCATAGTGATTTTCATTGCTGGTAGTCTGGTACATATGATATGCTGCTTTCCTTTTCGTGTTGTATGATGACGAGTTAAGTACAAGGTTAGTACAGGTCCAAAATAGGAGTAATTGTGATGATGCTTATTATATATGAAGCTTGTCGCCTCCATTGCTTAATGTCTAAAATAAGAGATCCCAGGTCTGTTAGTGTTAGTTAATGCTCTGCTGGTTCATTTTTTATTTTTGTAAGCTGCCGTTTCAATTGGTTAATGCTCTATTGCTCTACTATTTCAAATTTTCAATTCTTTGATTTCTTTGATTTTTGATTCTTTGGTGCTTTGTGTGTTTTGTCTTCTTCGCTCTTGGTGTGTTTTGTCTTCGTCTTTTTTTTTTTTTTTTTTCCCTTCTTGTTTTGGGTACACAAAGGAAGCCTAAGGCCTGGGAAGGGAAGGGGAGGGGCTAAGCTGGCCTTGGGTTTTGAGTAAATGTTCTAAATGGGGTGCTCTGGTCCGAAAGTGAGTCAGCAATTTACAGGACACTAGGATCAGTAATAAAGCAGTGAGCTAGCAGCAATGTACTTTTCAGGACACCATGACATTATGATCTAACAGTCTACTTGTGTGTACTTTTCAGCAATCAAATGAAGCACTATGTCATGCTAAATAAAGTTTAGGGTCAACCACTGATTTAATCATATGGTATATCACTCCTAGAGGTAACTAAAACGTAAGGAATAATTGAGTTTATGGTAACTGGATTGTTCATTGGAAGATACTGGACTGTTCATGCTAATGGTAACTGCAGCGCGTGCAATTATTTTGGTACATTCAGGATTAACAAGTGCCAATTTGGTTGTCTCCAACCGACTCAACAATGGTATGTATAAACTTGTTTACCACTGGATCAGAAAAAAGCATTAAGTACCTATTTACTAGTTTCCTATATTCTATCTATGTTTCAGGTATCATGTTCCTCGGTATTGGCTCAAGCCATCCCAAAATTTGTTGGTGGTATTTGAGGAGCTTGCTGGCGATGTTACAAAGATTGATCTTCTGAAAGTCACCCACGTGTTGAGAAATGGCAGACCAAGAACCTACTATATGCATGCAGTACTGAAGGAGCAAACTGAAGGAGCAAAAGAAGCCTAAACTTCGTCTAGAGTGTACAAACGAGCAATCCATTTCTACTATTAAATTTTCAAGCTTCGGTACTCCACCTAGAAGCTATGGGAACTGTAACCATGGTACCTGTCACGATGTGCTGAATAAGGTACCCTCACAGTAGTGTCACGCTGCTACTGCTTTGCTTCAGTTCAGGGTCAAAAGTTTTTCCATTTACCCAAGTTCAAGATCAATAAAACCTTGGACAAACTTGCAGTATTGCTAGCTATTTTGCTATGTTGTTTACTTGGTTGCCCGAATTGTGTAGTGCTTCTAGGTTATTACCTTGCAGTACTGCATGCATATATTTTGTTAGCTACCTAGATTATTAGATATGGGCCATTTTGAACTAATGTTCATGATTAGGCATGTGTACACGAGACGATGATGAATTATTTTCAGAATGATTTTGGATGTGGATTTTATGGTTTCAGGAATAGCCAATTTTAATTTCCAGAATGCACGCATACCAATTGTACAGGGGACTACTAAAATGTGTCATCACAAACTGCAAGCTACAACAAAAGCACACCAAAATGTGTGGTTGCAGCTGCACAGACACAACACAAAAACCAATAATAAGTCTATTGTCTGTTTGACAATGGGACAACAGAAAATTGTAGTCTGAAAGCCAAAACAACAACATAAGTTAGTTCAAAGTACTGGCTAAAGTGTATAACAACAACAAATAAGTGTGATTGGACGTGATTACAAATAATATAAAACACGTACTATTAGTGGTCCTTGTTATATTCAGACCACAAAAATTTGTCGTCTAAATAAATTCAAACGACAGTAAATTGTCGTCGTAATGAGATTGACATAACAGAAATCTATTGTCTAAACCATTTCCCAACATCACATATGTATAATTGCAAAATCTTTCACACAACACTTAAATGTCATACAAATCAACCATAGAACGACACTTAATTGTCCTCTGATACAATTTACGACCACATATAATTGTCGTGTAAAGTAAATTAACACAACCTTTAAGTGGTGTTGTATGAGAGAAGACACTACATATGAGTCTTCATATTTCTTATTTAAGGGCATTCAGACCACACAAATAAGTCTTGCAATATGCTTCACAGAATAGTATTTCAAAAAATACTGTCATTGTTTTGTTTATCAGACAATACAAAACCGTTGTTTGAATGCTTTTAAAGATACAGATCACAATGTTCCCAAAATGCAAAACTCATCAGACGACACATGTTTTATGTCGTCTGAAAATTCAGACGACAGAACTCTTCTGTCGTTCGATACGCCCAAGAGACGACACCGTACTAGACAACACATTTTTGTTCGTTCAGACGACAGAACAGTTCTGTCGTCTGAAGGCCTTTTTGATATAGTGTGAGTTATGTGCTTATCGTTGTTTAGGTTGAGGTGACTTAAGAATGTGTTTCTGCTTTATGGTTTTGAGTTTACTCATACAAACTTTCATAAGCTTACCGGGTTTGTTGTGTGGCAACCCGGTACACTATTCGATGGTGTAGGGGTTGATCCTGCAGGTCAAGGAAATCGTGGCTGAAGCTAAGACCTTGTAGCAGCTGATCGGGTAGGAAGCTAATTTTGTGGCTTTACTGTTGTTAAGACTTCCGCTGTGTAGTAAGCTCTGAGGAGCAGTTTCTTATTATATTGTTAACGCAATTTAATTCGCAAACTTTGTGTAATGTAATATGTGACTCTAAAGAACGAGTCTATATTCACATTGTGGGTTCGGGACATAGCTTGTTGCCTTTGTTTAAATGAAAATTTTCTTAGCTGTTTTGTTTGATGTCCGAACCATCACACCCAGAGTTCTTGTGTTTGATTGATTTTGTTCTCTTAATTGTGATTGAAATTCGGGGCGTGACACATAGTGCCTTAACCCCAAATTACAATAAGTCTCAAGCGAACCACCTGAGATAATAACAGGCGTCTCACCTAAAAATATGCATTCTAACATGCACCCTTTAGCGAAGAGTGTTCTACAGGCTACTCCATTTGCTTTACAATTGTGGTGACAAACCGGAAAGACAATGCTCACGCGGAGCCATGAGTTACCAATATTATCAGCTTTCCCAGTATGCTGCCACCGGAAATATAACTCAGTGACACTTAGCTTTATTCTGTCACTAGGAGGCTGCGACCATTTGACAAAGCAAAGAACTTGCCTCCTACCTAGAGTAGACACAGCACGCAAGGTGAACAGGACGGGACAAAGCCCACATCTTCAAACCAAAACGTGGTCGGAACTTATTGAAAGTGTAAAATAAGTTACAACTAAAAAGCCAAAAGAACTGAAAATTAAAAGCAACACAGCTCATATTAGGACCAACACCAGGACCTAGGCCCAAGATCCGGCAAAAAATGTGGGAAAGCCCCACCAGGCCCAGAAGAGTTCCTGCCGCAACCCCACCGTCGCACGCACACCCCCATCCACCCATCAAAACTTCACCACCGCCGTTAATGCCCTGCCACTCACTGGACCGAAGATGACGACCCCCGTTGACCAGATGCCAGATCTAGTAGGGTTTGGCCAGATCAGATTAGATCGATCACCCCATGGCACCACCGATCTCAGATCAGATCGATATCCCCATGGCCGAAAGATCGCTGATCCCAGCTTCTCTCTGCTGCGGGGCCCACTACTCCGTCGAGCATTAGCGCTCCGTAGCGGTGAACGCGCTTACACCTCCCTCTCAAGTCCGACAGCCACCATTGGCCCCGAACTCTCTTCTGGCCATCGTAATCTCCTTTTCCCATCTTTAACCCGGATTGCAGACCCAAAATCCTACCACCAACCAAGAAAGCATCCAAGAGAGGCGCTAAACACCAAGTCCTGTCCGACGAACGACGTCGCTAGGTCGTGCTGTCGGACGGAGAAGAAAATTTGGGCAGAGGCTACGTACAAGGCGTGTGGAAGCACGTTCTAGGTTTTTTCTGTTTTTTTTTTATTAAAGCCTCACATACTTGATCCTTATTGCGGTGTTTAACTATGTTTAGCCATCGTTAGCCTTCGATTGTTAACATGCCTATATAATCTAGGACTATCAATTTCCAACTTGGATATGTAGAGTCACAACGTACATGCATCCAAACGCAAAGCATTTTCTATACCATATAACAATTGTAATTGCAAAAGTTTAAGGATAAAAAGAAAAAATTGAAACCCTAGTACCAAGATCCACTTGTAGGTTCAGAGGACTACCACATATCACCCAAAATAGAGAACAACATGTCGCGTGAAACTAGATAGGACGATGCTTTCTTTTAAATCCTAAGTAACGCAAGCAACTATAGCAAAAAACTTACCATAACAAGCTAGGAGAATGCAAAACTAATGTAGCATCGACCAAATGCCTACTGCCCTAATTAATTAATTTTTATTTTTTAGTTTTCTGTCTGAAGTACAAAGCCTCAATATCATCCAAAGTGAAGCTGAAATTATACTACGGGGGGTGTATTGTATATGGAATTACTGGCATTTTTAAAGAAGTCTATGGAATTTAAAAGTCCGAGTGTATTCAATACAGACTTTTAACAATCCATAAAAGTCTAGGTGTATTCAATCAGGATTTTAAAAAATCTTTATGAATTCCACCAAAGTCTAGGGGTATTCAATTAGGACTTTTAAAAATGAATAGAAGTTTAGGGGTATTCAAAATATCATTCATACATACGGAATTAGAAAATCATGGAAAATCATGGACTTTATAGTGTTTAGTATAAATACCAAACTCCAATATTTGTCCAGCCATCAGAGCAAAGATTTTGAGCGTGGAAAAGTCTATCAAAGTTCTGCTCTCTGCCCGCGAAGAGGTTGGTCCTCCATCATCTCTCTTTCTTAAATTTTTTGTTGTCTTTTCTCTAATGTTTTGTGGTATCAACTTCTAATACCTAACATGTTCATTGTTGTTGTTGAATTTGATTTTTTTGTTTTTCAATTGTGATGCTTGGAACCCTAATAACCAAAATATTATCATCTACTCCTAAAACCCTAAACCCAAATTTGTCGTCTATACGTATATGCTTAATGCTTTTACGGTTTGATCATAGTCCTGCGTCTTGCACTATTGTTGTTATTGCAATTGTCATCCTTATTAGACTATTCTGAAAGAAGCTGTTGGTTGCTGCGTCTATTTCTTTTTTTTTTTTTTTTTGGCGAATGAAGCACGCAAACTAACAGGCCATGATCTCCCAATTGGATTTTCAAGCTTCATGGTCTTCTCATTCATAAGACCTTAGCTACACCGAGTTCTTTTGGAAACCCAATGTGATATTTTGAATGCTTTGTCAAAATTCTTAATTTGAAAACATGAATTCTCCGATTTGAACAAGATGGATCCATCTGATGTTTCTTCTAAGTAACCATTAGCAGGTCTCTTTCCCGACATTTGCAGGCTCTCCCAATCCTTGCCTGGGCCATATTATAGAAAGTAGAAGAAGTCTTGGTCATGCTGTTTTGAGCTAAAGTCATTGTGTAGCCGAAGGGTGGTTGTCTCCATTATTTTCCTGGAAACTCCAGACTGCTTTTGGAATTGTCCAGGAAGAATAGTCACGCTCTTATATGTTAGACTAGGAAACTTCTAAAAGCTAGGAAACACAGGAGAAAGGAATATAGAGTCCTATATAATATCTATTCTATGATGGAGTTAGTACACTTTTTCACTGATGATCGAGTACCATTATATATCCGATTGTATAGAACTAGATCAGTACCACCTTCACTACTAATGTCAACTAGACAAACTTGAGCATTGTCTCCTATCAGAAAGCAATTCCCAATCATTTTATTGGAGGTGGATGTCTGCACAAAAATATCTGTCAACATATTCAAATTCTGCATTATTGGCTCACTGAACGAAATCTTATGCATAATTGCATAAACCCATGTTCAAAAGGATATGTTCACATGGTTTTTCTCGACTAGTCTCATTCCTTTATAAAAAAGTGAAACAGCAGTCAATGTGCAAAATCTCCTGCTGGTTCAACTCACATAGTTGGCATGGGTATCCTTGAAAGGTTTCATGTGATTCCATGGATTTAATCAAATTTCTGATCTACAAACTGCACAGTTTAGATCAAGAAATAATAATTTTTCTGTCAAGAATGGACACAGCAATCTGCAACAGATATTCAGATCATACAAGCATTTTTTTTTTTTAATATCTCCTAGTTAAGCAATTGACAGATCCTGATAGTAGAAAAAAAGACTGTCTTCAACTAATAATTGCATTTTTTTTTTATATCGATCATGTAACTCATAATTGGGGCTGCACCCAAATCCAACTAAACCATGCAATTTAAGGCATAAAGATAAACTTAATCAGATAAGCTTAGACAAGGTTGCAGTAAATTTCAATATATAACATGCTAGCCTTGCTTGACAAGTCTAAGATAAATAAGTTGCAGTGTCCACTCTAAACTAATCTCTAGTTTGTTTTCATTCTTATTTTTTAGATCGGACTATAGGAACATATAACTACATATATTTTTCTTAATTCATAAGAAACAACAATTTATTGATACAAACAGAGGACACAGAAGTGGTCTTGTAATTTTTTTCCGGTCTATACTTCTTTTTTTTTTATATATATTATTATTGAAGACTCATTTTCTCATGGCTTCTGGTACTTCAAAGTTGTACATACATTGCTTTGAATTATAATGTTTTGGTTGATAAAAGTTGCATGTATGATTACTTCTACACAATCGTATAGATGGGAGATTCACAAGGGAATGGTAAAAGAAAGGATTACAAAACTTGGAACACTGAAGAAAGCAACGTTTTGCTTCAACTTATGGTTGAAGGCGCCAAACTTGGATTTCGTGATATTAATGGTGTGATAAGCAAACAAACAGTAGAGGCGAAGCTACTTCCTAAACTTAAGGAAAAACTTGGTTATGAAATAACTTTTAGTCATTACCAAAGTAGAGTGAAATGGTTTAAGAAACAATACACCAATTACTCTCAGCTTATGCGCCATAGTTCTGGATTTGGGTGGGATCCCATCACAAAAAGATTCACTGCTGATGATGAAGTATGGGCAGATTATTTGAAGGTGAGCTTATTGCCTTTTTGTTTATTCTAATTTGGATTTATAATTACTTCAAATGTTTATCATCATATTGACAATTGTGTTTTTTTTTTCCTACTAGTCACATCCAACGCATGGGCACTTTCGGTCAGAAACTTTTCCAGACTATGAGGACTTGAAAATTGCAGTTGGAAATGGAACTGCAACTGGAATGGGCTCAATCAGTCTAGGTGATGATACAGATGCAACAACATTTGGAGCGGAGGAAAATGAATCTTGGGGAATTGGTGGCATAGATGGATTAGTTTTTGATAGAAATACTAACATGTTCGTACAAAATGAAAATGAGTCATCACAACAACCTTCCCAAGGTACCAGTATAGATGCTCCAGCTCCACCACATAGCAGGACTCAAGGAAAACGGAGTAGAACTGACTATGAAAATCTTTAGAGAGGTGTATAGAATGTATCCTGACGTTTTTCAAAAATTATGTAGCATCCTAAAAGTGAAAACACCTTTGCGAGATACAAGACACATTTGTGTTGAAGAAATGCTCGCAACCTTTCTACTTGTTGTCGGCCAAAACAATCGATACAGTGAAGCTCGGCTGATATTTGAGCGATCTCATTTCACTGTTAGCAAAAGTTTCAACAAAGTCTTGAAGGCCTTGAATACAATAGCACCGGAGTTTATGGCTAAACCTGAGTCCGTGCCACCTAACATAAGAGAAAGTACAAGGTTTTATCCTTACTTTAAGGTAAGCAATGCAACTTTTATGGATGGTTATTTATTTCATTGTACAGTAATGAAGATATTATTTCATTTTCTTTTCAACTATTTTATATCTTTTTTCATTGTTTCAGGATTGCGTCGGAGCTATAGATGGCACACATATTCCAGCAACGGTAGTTGGACGTGAGGTTAGCAGATATCGAAATCGACATGGGAAGATATCACAAAATGTATTAGCAGCTTGTAACTTTGATTTACAGTTCACATATGTAATTAGTGGATGGGAGGGTTCCGCTCATGATTCAAAAGTATTGAATGATGCGATTTCTAGACGAAATGGACTCAAAGTGCCACCAGGTATAGTTTTACTTGCATTAAAAAAGTTCAGAACACTTATTACAATTTATGTCATATAACATGCTAATTGCATATATATTTTTTTATTATTAGGTAAATATTACTTAGGGGACTGCGGATTTCCAAATCGACGCCGGTTTTTAGCTCCATTTCGAGGTACTCGATATCATCTCAAAGATTTTGGTGGTGAAGGAAACCATCCTGTCAATGCAATTGAGTTATTCAATCTTCGTCATGCTTCCTTGAGGAATGTAATTGAGAGAATATTTGGAATATTTAAGTCGCGTTTCACAATCTTCAAATCAGCACCACCATTTTCATATAAGACACAAGCAGAGCTAGTTTTGGCTTGTGCAGGACTGCACAATTTTCTTCGACAGGAATGCCGTTCAGATGAATTTCCTCCCGAACCAGAAGAAGATCCGATAGACAATCACGAAGATAATTTTGAATGGGATGATTTTCAAACCCAAGATCAGCAGAGAGAAAATGCTAATGAATGGAGAATGAGTATTGCTACTCATATGTGGACAGATGCCCAACCAAATGCCAACAATGAAAACAATAACAATGAAGAAAGTGAAAATGAAGGAGAAAAATAAATCATATCATTGTTTCAGAGACGTCTGCTTCTTTAGCATGAAACTTTTTTTTTTCCCGTCTCTTATTTTTGGTACCTTTTGGTTGATTATATTTGGAGATTTTTCCTTTATTTTCTTATACGTTTGTTTCATAACATTATTTGAGCTTCTCTGATTTCTACGCTAATGGACGTTAGTTAACATAGCTACTGCATCGTATTCTATTCTCTGACTCATAAACTAGCTTTTTTTCTTTTTTTCTTTTTTGTAAATATTGTGAAATCTATAGAAGTCATTCATATAAAGTCTGTAGATTTTTATAAATCAGTAAAAAGTCTATGCTAAAAGTCAATGGTTTTAAGAAATCAATAGAAGTCTATGAACTTTTTATAGAGTCCATGGACTTTTGAAAAAGTCTATCATTTAAAAAAAGTCCACATAAATCCAAATACAATACACCCCCCCCCCCCCCCCGTACATATAAAAGATGAGTTAACTGTTCATCACTGTTCATTCGTGAGCAAAAAGATGATTTTGCCCTCATTTGAATTTTTTTTTATGGCTCTGCAACTGACCTATTTTTTCCTTTCTCTTCCTCCCTTCTGCCTCCTAAACCGAACAGCAGTAGATGAGTATATAACCAAATCTATCACGTCTCCATCTGTCTGCACCAACTTTAGCTCTTACACAGTTTTAACTTCGCCATCAAGATCAACCTTCATCAAAACTTGGTAAGCCTTGAGTCTCTATTTCATTAAACCTGATAAAAGGTTTTCTGTTTTGCAATTTCTCTGATCTTATTCCGTCTCTCAAAATTAATTCATCTTAGATTGGATTTTTGTGATTTGTGTCAAAAATTAATTGATTTTTGAATTTCAGGATATTTTACGAAGAGACTGTAGCGAAGAGACTTTGTTTTTCGAATTTCAGGTCTTACTTTCTCCTTACTATTTTGAATTCTGTCTTTTTTAATTATGATTGGTTTTAATTCTGGGTGAAATCATTGAAGTAAATCAATCAGTGTATTAAAATGCATTGATTCTAATGAAAAAAAGTATCAGTCTTTGTAAATCAAGATGGAGATATTCCAATTGGACAGATAGTGATGCAAATTTGCAATTCGGAGGTGTTGGGTCTGACAAGATGACACTAATACTATTGCTTCATAAGATTTATATTATGGTTTTCGATATAATCAATAACAAAGAATTTTATATGAACTTCAATCTTGGCTAGGGACGTAAAGCTTCTAATTTATGTTTCACTTCTTCGACACTAATCGGAAGGGTTTGGTTTGCAGTTGTAAGGCAATTAAAGCAAGCTTTGGGATTGGATTGTCTTCTCTATACTCCCGATGCTGATTTTTCATGCTTTGCCAACCTAGCATTTACTTTTCCAAAAGATTACTACATTGAAGGAGAAGGTTTACTGCTGCATCAAGAAAAGATGCCCTTCATTATTGTATTATTGTTTATCATTTGATTATATAAATGGGGATCAAACTCATAAAAGAAGAAAAAAAATGAGCAAATGAAGCATACAACCAGGAGTGATACTTGGATGAGAAATAAGAAACTACAAACTAAACTAACCATTTGACAACCCCCATTTGAAAGTGCAATAATCTCTGGTCAAGGATATCGAAACCATTGTCACTGCCATGGTTTCGTGGTTTTTGAAACACATTATGACAGAACCAAGCTCCTATGTGTATATAGGTAGCCATTGCAATAGAAGGATGCAAATTGATGTTCAGGAGAAGAAAAGAAGGTGAATTATAATTTGATTCATATAAGAAATGTTTGGAAGTAGAGAAGAAAGCCAATACATATATCAAAAGAACTATGAGGAAGGGATGAGATGATTCTCAGAGTAGAGGAGGAAGATCAGAAAATTCAAGATCGGGTAAAGTGGAAGGAGCAGTTCAGGCATCTAGAACAAGCACATGTATGAATTGTGTTGCTCCCTATCCATACACATTCTACTACTAAGAAGCACATTTATGTAGTTTTGTGTGAAATTGATTTAACTTATACTACTATTGATGTCTGTAAATGTCAATGAAATGCTGATGTGATTATTTAGGTGTTGGTAGTTTTCATCCTAGGTTATTAGACAAATTTAGTTTTGGGGTGATTTACAAGTATTCACAAATAAGCTTGAATTTATAATTGTTTTTTTTTCATAACCTATGTATCATACATTTTCGATGAACTTTGCATACAAATTGGTTAACAATAACAATTTCAGCTGCATAGCGCGGGAACCTTTCTAGTACAAGTAAAATTAGAGCTTGTGGTTTAAACCAAGAACGAATATTTACAATATGAAGTCTGAAAAATATGAAATTAAGATTTGTCAACTAAAGGTAGAATATTAAAGTGCTCAGCGATAGACATATCCGATAGATAAGCATGAAATCTCCACACCTGAACCAATAATTTTAGACCAGTTGGACATCAATAAAGAAAGACTGGCTAGATTGCAATAGAAGAAAGATTGTCGATTTTGATCAAAATACCCACCATGAAATAAGGCTCAAGTCATTGTTAGCTTTGGCTCATAAAGTATCCCAAAAATTCTTTTCTTAAAAGGCTCTATTTATTAGGCTTGGGCACGGTCCCGGATTGGCACCGTCTTTTTAGGGATCGGGACCGGACCGCAGGGAAGGATTTCGGGTCTGGCCTGCAGTTTCTAAAATCAAGGTTCGGCTTGAACCCGGACCAACACAGAACTGGCCGGTGCCGGGTTTAGGTTCCTGCCTAAACCTGCTTAAAACCTACTTAACAGACAATTTCAGATTTCTAGATTTCACAGTTCACACTTCATAGTTGAAACAGTAAGGCTACAAACATTCAGGATTCAAGTATTCAACAATTCAAACCAACTGAACGCCAATAACACTGAACATTAGTCAACAACTATTCAACAATCAACACTCAAGACCAAGTCAGCAACTGAAAACTTTTCTCAAATTAAACAACCATTCTGCTGAGTGCAAAGCCATAAGTTAAGGTTAAACAATCATTGTCCAAGTCTCCAACTGAGTGACTAACCAGTAACCAACTCTCCATGTCTAATTGTCGAAACAAATTAAAAACAAAGAAAACAAACTAAACTGAAGTACTGAACTGACTGAAACAAATTAAAGTAAAACAACTCCGAGATCAAATCATCAAACACTTCATCAAAGGTCACAACTTCCAAGTAGCTGCTCTTCATTTTTTTTTCTTACACAAGTCATGAAGCAAAGGCAAAGTCACACACTGATTACTGATTTACAGTACATTCTCCTCTATCTCTATTATGAGAGCCTCGAGAGCGGGACTCGCGTTGAGGTCAGGAATGAAATCCCTCGCGGACGTAGGAGGGGGGTCTGTACCAAAACCTAGACCAACGGAAAGCATGGGACTTTAAATGTACAATACGCAAACATTCAATTCAAAGTTTCAAAGTTCAAATCACATTCACAGTTAATAAGTTAACTAATTAAGTACCTTTAGATTTCTTTGATGCCACTAATTTACTGACTTTATCAGTTTTTGAGGTTCCTCCTGCACTTGTCTTTGAAGGAGTTGCAACCACACTTTTATTGGAGACTTTTGCAGACTTTGAGGTTCCAGCTGCAGTTGCTGGAACATCTTCAGTTTCAACCACCACTTGTTTTCCCTTGTCTTGTACATGATCTACAAAAAACAATGAGACATTTAAATTATGGTTAGAATGTCAGCCATCAAATTAACAAGTGAAATAATGGTAAATGAGGAAAAAAAAATAACAAAGATTCAAAACAAATAAGTAGTTGTACCTCTTTCCATTTTCTCATAAAATTCAAGCTCTTCTATTCTTGGATAATATTGAATGTCAGATTGATCTTTCTTTTTTTATCCAATTATGCAAACAAATTAATGCCAACACAAATTAATGCAACTGTGCTGACTTGGATTGCAAGTACATCCCTTGCAACAGCAGCAAGGTTTGGATATGCAGCCATTTATCTTCCACCGTATAAGCAGCTTCCACTCTTCATCTTCTTTAGGCTTCTCCATTGGATCAAGGAGGTACCTATCCACTTCACTCTCAGCAACATCTTCTTCAGATTCTGCTAGGGCTCTCTGCCACGCTTCTAACATCTCAGCCATTTTTCCAGACATTTTCTTATTCTTGGACTTCAAAGATGTGGTTGTTGCTTTTATGCTGCTGAAAACCACATAGCTTGTTACACTGCTACTTTTGAAGAGGCACTATTTGATGTTGCATGCAGATCAGTTAAGGACAACAACAGCTCTTTAACTTCATTGTACTTTGCTTTCACTGTCTCAGCATCATAATTTAATTAGCATTTCAATACAAATATGACTTATATTTTTCAACTTGAACTTGGGATCCAAGACAAGGGCTACCAACAACAACTGATTCATATCATCAATACTTTCTAAATTTTGATCTCATCTTCACTACCATCTCAACCATTATTTTTTCTGTTACACTTCCATCACTCATCTCAGCTACACAAAGAGTACATCAATCTCCGCTTGTATTGCGACAATGTCATGAAAAGCCTTGTGAGCAGTGAGGTATTTGGTTGCACTAATTCTCATTGTCACATCATAAAAGACCCTCAAGAACTTAACAAAAATTTCAGCTTTATCCCAATTTGCATCAACTGGTGGCTTCACTTTGGAGTTTTTGATTTTTTTTTTTTTTTGTTCTGAACTTCAACTTCAATCTCTTCTTCCTCCTCAACAGTGTTCTAAAACTCAGCTCTCCAACTCGATTAATGTCAAATCGGTGGAGTTGGGCAGTTGATTAATCACCTGGGCGGGTGGTGGTTGGGTGCTAAGCGGCTCGTCTAGGTAGATTTTGATCTTCATATATATATTTTTTTTTTCCGGCCTGCTCCTCTCTGTAACTGCGAGACACGATCTGCATCTTTGTCAATCCAAAACCCAATGAAATCAGCCTCTCTCAATTGACCACCATAGTGACCGCGACTCTGCCCGTTGACCACCGTGTGCTTCTCTCTCTCCCCACTACCTGACTTCTCAATCCAATTCCGAGGCTCAGAACTTCATCTCTGATATTGCTCCTCCCTCTCATTCTTCAACCTTCGTCTTTGTCTCTTCTTGTTATTCAGTTTTCAATAAATTTTCTTCAGTTTTTGATTGGGTCTATTGATTTGAGTAATTGATTGGGTTTTCTGAAATTATTGTTTCTTATTAATTGGGTATATGAAATCCACGCTTGGCTTGCTGCAGTTGCATATTGTTTGGAATTGAATCAATTGACTAGGGTTTCATTAATGCAATTGCTGGTTGTTTAATGTTTATTAAAACAATTGCTCATTGTTTGGAAAATCAAGTGGATGATCTTATTTTGGGGGGAGAAATTCTTGGAGAATATCCAAACATAGAAAATGGTGGTGATCAGTGCGCTGTGTGCTTTGATCTAGTTTGAACTCAAGTTGCAGACTTTCTTTTTAATTAACTTTTTAAGCGAGCACACTACATGGCAGTGTGGTGTTTTGTTGTTAATGTTGTTATCTTCATTTTCATTGAACTGATTCAGACTAGGAGTACTGCAATTTTGAGAGTTTCTTCCATTTTGTTTAGCAAAGTTGTTAGACTATGGTTATGCAAACTTTGCCAATTAAGTGAGGTTCTATATAGAAGTATATTAATTAGTCAATATATAAATAGATGCTATAAAAATAAAATAAAAATTTTAAAATACAAAACCGCCTAGACTTCTAGGCGCTAGTCCCTTGGCTACTGATAAGCTCATAAATGTACATGATTTTATATTGATTTCTTCATGTTTTCTTAGCTAGTTTTCCATCTATATGAGTCATTTACTTTATTTTTATGTTTTGTAGGTGTTATGGAGCAAAGTAGAAGAAAGGAAGCTAAATCAGTAAATCTGCCTGTGCAGATTAGTCAACTTCAACATGAAACTGAGAACGGCTCAGCACGAACCAGACAGTGAGCTTTATATGGTTGGAAATCCTTGGATGTCTAGTTTCCAGAACTTTTAACAGTTTTTCCATATCATTTTTCTACAAGAAGTTATGGCCAATTTAGTACATCAAGGTCGAGCAGTCCGAGAATCTGACAGTTGGCAAAGCTGCAGCACACAATCTTTGACAGCATTTGCAGCACACATGCGTCTTTGACAGCAGCTGCAGCAATTAATCTTGACAAACTGAAGCTCATGTCCACTAATCCTTGGCAAAGTTGCAGCACACAATCTTTGGCAAAGTTGCAGCACACAATCTTTGGCAAAGTTGCAGCACACAATAATCTTTGACAAGATATTTCCAGCCGTAATACATGGTGGTAGGAGCTCTATAAGAGCAGGGGCTGGAATGGACAGCAAGGGGAGATTAGAGAGGAGATTTTGAGAGAGAGACATTCAGTTTAGACGTAGGTGTGCCGCACAAGAGGAAAAAGAACGACATCCTTTCTGCCATCATCTCTTCCTCTTCCTTTCTTCCAGTTTTTGTTTTCTTCACGACTATGTCTAGCTAAATCCTTTTGTAGCTAGGGGAGATTTCAAAGCCCCGAACATGTTCAATTCATATTGATGACAATTCAGTTTTTGGTTTTCTATATTGTCAATTGAGTGTTTGTTTCACTGTGTTTACAAGATGAATCTTTATTTTTTTGTTTAGGTGCGCAACTAAATGAATAAGTTATGGTTCTAATGCTAGGAGTAACACTAGATTCGTATATGTCGTGCGTTCATTCCAATTGAGTAGCAAAATATTTTCTCGAATTACATGTGACTCAAACCCTAGGATTAGCAAGACTACCAACGTAATTGTGACCCTAGATTTATCAAAACCCTTTTCTTGCTTAATGATTTTGATATGTTAAACTTAGCGAGCTTGTCTAGGTTGCATAATTGAAAATAGATTAAGTGGTGAGCTTGTATTCACTTAATGAGGAACTAAGAAAGGCCAGGGTAATGGGTTAATTCGAGCTTGTGAGTTAATTTCAGGTAAATTCAATTGAGAATTAGGATTTCATAACTGAGCTTTAATATGACTAAGTATGTTTGGTGGTAGAGAATGAGTCCTTAGCTTTGTTTCTATCAATAGCTTTAAAGTTATAAAATCTGTTTCTGCTTTGTTATCTTTCTATGTTCAGTTTTACGTGAATTGTTTCAGGTATCAAATCAACTCCAATTTTCCTGAAATTTTGGGTACATGTATTTATATGTGTCTTTAGTGTCCTGTTAAATTTTCAGAAAATTTCATCTAGTCTAGGTTAGTTAAATAATTTCTTTTCGTTAACTGTTAAGTAGCATAGTTTAGAGTAGTTTGTGACATTTGATTAGCAGTTTAGGAACAATCTTCAGTGGGTAATGACCTTTGCTTGATCACTATATTACCAACGATGATATTTGAGTGCAAGGTTTAAGTTGTGCATCTTTTAGACGTATCAGCCACCGCCCGACTAACGCCTACCGATTTTTAGAACCTTTCTCCTCAACACTTTCATCTTCATCAAAGTACCCCAAATACTTCTGCTCTTCCTAGCCTCCTCAGACAACCTATCAAAAACTATCCTCAACTCTACAGTTGTGTCAAGCATTAAAAATGTCGAATTCCAACATGTTGGAACATCCAACACAGGAATTTTTTGACTTTCCAACTCCTCCTTTTCAATGCATAACTTAAAGCAGTCCAATCTATTAGAACTACTTCTAATATATTTCATAGCATTTCTAATTGTTGCATAGCTTCTGCCCATAATAAACAAACCAGCCCTAACAATAATATTCAAGATGTGAGCCAAACACCACATGCATGAACTTGCCACCAAACATTGGGGGGTTCTTCCATCCTGCCACTTTCCTTTTTAGATAATCTATTGCGACCTTATTTGCACTAGAATTATCAACAGACACAGTCGATCAAAACCTTATCTATCTTCCACTGCACCAAACAATTTTCTAAAATCTTTCCTATTGTTGTCCCTTTGTGATTGGGGATTACACAACAATTCAGGATTCTCTTGTGCAATTTCCAACCATAATCTATGAAGTGTGCTGTTAACACCATGTAGTTGATGTTTTGTACAGATGTCCACGTATATGTAGTTAAGCACACTCTGTGGCTACTTAAATGCATCCTAAGCTCATCTTTCTTCCTCTCATACATCTCCAAGAAACACCTTACTATTTTTCTCCTAGAAGGCACCTCAAATCGAGAAACAGCTACCTTGCAGAACCACCTAAACCCTTCATTCTCAATTTGGTTAAATGATAGTTCATCTATAATTAACTATCATTTCATAAGCAGCTTGGACACAAGCTAGCTTCTTGTGTCCGGCGTTTGTTAACATTTAAGGTGGTTCAGTTTGTCCATCACTAATTAACACTTGTTGTGTGTCTTCTAAATTCTCCCTACCATACTTCTTACAAACCTTTTCAACATGTCTACGCAAAGTACTGGTACCATTAAAAGAAGAATCAACACCAAGGTCAGTGCCACAATACTTGCATTTTGCGCGTTTCTCAAATCCAACTTGCTCTTTGATCCCATCTTTCTCTTTGAATAGTGAACTGTCGTACTTGTCATAATACTCCCACACCCACGACCTTGGGGTAGCCTTCTTAGTTTGCCTTTCTCTTTTTCTCTTTTTCGGCTCACCCTGGGATGCCTGAGTTGGTGCACCTTCTTCTTGACCTTCTACTGCAACTTCTAGTTCCTTATTCTCACCTTGTTGGGAGACAGCAACAATCTCATGATTCTCACCACCTCTATCAGCTTCTAGACCTTGAGAATGAGAACTAACAGGTGATGGTAGAGCTAAGTCCGAGTGGCTCGAATTCTATTAGCTTGACATCGAAGAGAGAGGAGTAGCCGAGCAGGAGCTGATTACTTAACTAGTCGAATCTCCTGTTCAAAAGTCCATAAAAATTAAAAGAGTTAATGTTTCATCAGCACAGTTTCAAGTTTCGACGAGAACAAGTCAATATTCTCAAAATTCAAGAGAGCAAAAACCAATTCGCAAATATACAAATATATAATCCATGACTTTAAATTCATCGAATCATCGTAATGCAAGAGGTATCTACATCATTACTTTAAATTCACAACCTGAGTCTATGAGATGCTTCACTAATCACTAGCAAAACATATGTGCCACAACGTCAACGCACATAATTCAAGCTATGAATTTGATATCTTCATAGTCAGAAGTCATAACAGACAGCTCAAATTAAGAACTTTGCAATCAAAGATTCAAAATACGATAACAATTAAAGCACATTTATGGACCATATAAAGAAGATCTAACTACAGAAGTCATGACGTCAGGTTGCTTACCAGGTGATTCGGAGAGTAGGTTTGGATACTGAGATGACTGGATATTTTATAGGAGAAATGGAGAGGTCTAGCCGTCCACAGCCCAGAGGCTGAGTAGGAGAGGAGAGCTGAATGAGTGAATTCGATTTTCTAATTTAGGGATTTAGGGTTTGATTGTTTTGTTATTATTTTTTATCACTTGTGGTCATGTTATGGGAAGAGCATAGACTCAAAAAACTGACCTATAAATAGGAAACACGTGTAACACTTAGGATTTTTCAGTCCACAAAGTCATCCAAAATCAAGGACCGGGATGGGACAGGCAAACAAGCACACTAGGCCCGACCCAACCCGAAAACCCTCAATTTTCACACAAAAAAACTCAGACCGAACCGGCCGGTCCGGATCGAATCGGTGCTGTTTTTCAGATTTTCGGTCATTTATGCTGAGCCTTACTATTTATGCCTAAAAAGTTCTTGACACCAAGACCGTGCCACCTAATTCCGAGTTCTGACATGGGAGCACAACACTATTACAAGCAAGGGTTGAAAGTAAGAACATTGTCCATCCAACTGATATTAATTTCAAGCTCAGGCTAATTGTGCACCTGTGTGAGGACCGTTGAGCCCAAGCATATATCAAGCCGACTCGCCTTATATAGAAAGAGTCGATCCATACTGGTAAACATTTGTGCAAAATAGCTCTAAACCCATTTGTGACTTTCTCTAAACATTGGAACCCTAGCCTAAGTAAGTAAATGACATATCTAACTAAAAGAAATTTCCAACTATGAGTTGATTAAATGACGACAAGTTATGGTATAAAAGGTTTAGACCTTGGAAATTCAGCGAACAATGGTTCTTTTATGTAGGTAAGGTGTTCCTCCTTTTTGCTCACACACAATATGGATAGATAAATGAATCGATCTATGTGGAAGTGTGATTAAACCAAACATGCATAATGATTTTATTTGGCCCTACAAAATTAGGTATCTACCTCCGAAAACCAAGACTTTTTTTGGTTATTATTACAATACAAATTAAAGATGAGGAAAACCAGTGTGTGAAACGGGTACTACAACCATTATTTTTGCTTCCGAGTTTGGACAACTTTTGTGACCTTTTTCTTAGAATTTACTTCGATGGTGAATGTTCTTCTAGTTTACTCCAAGTCTCCAATGGAGTCCTTTTCCAATTTCAATTGCAGAGAAGTTATTTACAACTTCATAAATAATGTGAAGGTTGTAAACTAATTGAAAATGAACGTACGTAAAACTGCTCAAATCCCCGATTAACTCCAAATTTTGTGCATATATATTTTAGTGTGTCTACTTTATGCCTATATATTTTCGTAATTTTTTGTTGAGTCTAGCTTAATAATTAATGTCATTCAGTTTGGTGTGTAGTTTAGAGTTTAGTATAAAATTGAGTCAAGACTAGCATACGTTTAGATACAATCCTCTGCAGGAAACCCCTACTTGTCATTGCTATTAACGACTAATCAATTAAGCTTACAGGGTTTAATTGCGAGGGTAATACAATGCGCTACAATATGCTTTAGTAGAGCATTAGAATGATGTACGTAACAGATTATGCTCTAGTAGAGCAACCCTTAACATCATTCGAATATCTTAAATGGGTAAATTCCTCCTATGGTACCTGAGGTATTGCTACTTGGACAGTTTGATACCTGATGTATTAAAGGAGACAGTTTGGTACTTGAAGTTAGACTCCGTTTGACACTTTGGTACTTCTGTTAATTTTTCTGTTAAATGTAAGGATAAAATTGACATTTAGAATATATGTATAAAAACATAATAAAAAAACATGAGTTTGTGGGTTGATTTTCTTCATAATTTTATAGGTATGAATTAATGCTTATGGGTTATGTTGAAGGTGAAATATTCGAATTTTATGTTTAAGAAATATAGTAATCATATAGTGAACACCCATGAGAGTACTCCATTGAAACTAGTCTCGTACAACTAAATTTTTTTAAGGGCTAAAATCTGTTTAGTCCCTGTACTACGCCTCTCTCATCGTTTCAGTCCCTGACATTCCAATTTAATCTGAAAAGTTCTTGAGGTCTCAATTTCCGTCTAATAGGTCATTTCCGCGGGAAATTAGGAATTCGCCTTGGGTGAAATGTCCAATATACACCTCAGTTATTTCTTTTTTCTTTTTTTTCCTTTTTAATTTATTTTTTTCCTTTTTTTCTTTTTCCTTTTTAATTTTTTTTTCTTTTTCCTTTTTAATTTCATTTTTCCTTTTTTTATTTTTATTTTTTTTCCTTTTTCCATTTTAATTTCTTTTTTCCTTTTTTTATTTTTATTTTTTTTCCTTTTTCCATTTTAATTTCTTTTTTTTTCTTTTTGCTTTTTCCTTTTTAATTTCTTTTTTTTCTTGTTTCTTTTTTCTTTTTCATTTTTAATTTCTTTTTTTTCTTTTTCCTTTTATTTTTCTTTTTTTCCTTTTTCCATTTTAATTTATTTTTCTTTTTAATTTATTTTTTCCTTTTTTTATTTTTCATTTTTCCTTTTTAATTTCTTTTTTCCTTTTTTCTTTTTTCTTTTTTCTTTTTTCTTTTTTCTTTTTTCTTTTTTCTTTTTTCTTTTTTCTTTTTTCTTTTTTCTTTTTTCTTTTTTCTTTTTTCTTTTTTCTTTTTTCTTTTTTCTTTTTTCTTTTTAATGACCATCGTATTCTGCTACATCAGTAGCGCCATGTCAGCGAACCAATCCAGATCGACCCGAAACCCCAATTCTTGTTCTCCACGCCAGCGGCCATTTTTCTTTTCCATCACTATTCTTCTTCTTCACTTCTGGTTTTTGTCAACTTGGCCATCAAAAATCACCATTTCAACCAAACCCAAAATCCAAATCACCATTTTGAGCAAGACCCAAAAACCTCAGAGTTTGAAAAAATGGTAGTTTTCAGTGAAAAGTTAAAAAATGGTAAATTTCAGTGAAAAGTTTCCAAATTGAGGCTTGATGTGGAGAGAGAAAATGGGATTTGAGTGTGAGAGAGAGAAGTAGGCTGTGAAAACAAGAGGGGAGTGGTTTAGCAGCGAATTTCCGAGCTGATTGGGAAACATATGGGTTGTGGAGTTTGATTGGAATGGGATTGGTGGGTTGAGGAAGTAGAAAGTAGGCAAAACGAAAAAGAAAAAAGAACTTAAAAAGGAAAAAAAATTAAAAAGGAACAAGAAAAAAAGAAGAAATAGCAAAAAAGAAAAAAGGAAAAAAAGAAATTAAAAAGGAAAAAAAAAGAAATTAAAAAGGAAAAATGAAAAAAAATCAAAAAAAAAATTAAAAAGGAAAAAGAAAAAAATGAAAAAAAGAAATTAAAAAGGAAAAAAAAAAGAAAAAAAAGAAATTAAAATGGAAAAAGGAAAAAAATAAAAATAAAAAAAGGAAAAATGAAATTAAAAAGGAAAAAGAAAAAAGAAAAAAAAAATTAAAAAGGAAAAAGAAAAAAAGGAAAAAAATAAATTAAAAAAGAAAAAAGAAATAACTGAGGGGTATATTGGACATTTCACTCAATGCCAATTTCTAATTTCCCGCGGAAATGACCTATTAGACGGAAATTGAGACCTCAGGGACTTTTCAGATTAAATTGGAATGTCAGAGACTGAAACGATGAGAGAGGCATAGTACAAGGACTAAACAGACTTTAGCCCTTTTTTTAAACATAAAATTCAATTATGTCAACTTTAACATAACCCAAAAGCATTAATTCATTTTCATTTTCTCCTAAATGACCTAAAAAATGATGAAGACCTAAAATAATGCCAAATAATATCATTGCATTGTGTTTATGAAGAGGAGGAAAAATCCAAGTTTTGGAAAAATCAGTGGATTCATAGAGAATAGTACACACAAAAAAATCTGATTATTATATTTCTTTAACATAAAATTCGAATATTTCACATTCAACATAACTCATAAACATTAATTCATACCTATAAATTTATGAAGAACGGCAATCAACCCTAAACCCACAAACTCATGTTTTTTTATTATGTTTTTATACATATATTCTAAATGTAGGGGTCGTCAACGGGCCGGGCCGGGCCGGGCCTTGCTATATTTTTAAATAATAGCGGGCCGGGCCGGGCCGGGCTTTATTAAAAATAGACGGATCCAAGCCCGTCCATATAAAGCGGGCTTTGCGGGCTTTTTCGGGCCTGGCCGGGCTTGGCCTTGTGGGCTTTTTTGGGCCGGGCCTTGCGGGCTTTATGTATAAATAAATATTTAAAGACACAAATTTTTTTTTTTTTAATCAAGCTTTGGAAATTCATTGGATAATGATCAAATACAATCAAAGATAACATATCTATAATTCTATATTGTACCAAAAAAAAATCTTTATTTATATATAGATACTAATTTATTGATAAATAAATTTTTAAAGGCACTAATTTTTTATAAATCTATATTTATACATCATACACTCCAAAGAGCAACATATAGCAATTCAAAGAAAATGAGAAAACTGACCGTTGGATGTGATTATTACAATAAAATAAGAGTGTGGTTAAAAATTTAGTCAATTTCACCATAGTTTCAAACCCGATCGGATTGGTCAACTGTAGTCACTTGCATGTTTTCTTGGTTGACCGATGGCGTGATGAACGCAAAACTTGCTTATTTTTTTAC
Organism: Rosa rugosa; assembly: GCF_958449725.1. Lineage (NCBI taxonomy): Eukaryota > Viridiplantae > Streptophyta > Magnoliopsida > Rosales > Rosaceae > Rosa > Rosa rugosa. The sequence goes on from NC_084826.1 coordinate 28,949,462, forward strand.
ATCACGTTTGTAAATATTTCATCGATGGATGTGTGTGGACATAAGATAAAAATTTCAATTTTTAATTACAAATACATTGGCCTATACTAATTTGTCTCCTAAAGTTGTATGACTTATATATTGCATTTAAATTGTTGAGGTCCATTCTAAAACAACCGTGAAGTGGAAGATGAATTTGGAGAAATCAACCGCTCGATTGAGAGATTGTAATATTTTATGGTGGTTGTAAAAAAATCTAGCCAATTTGGTTATCGTTTCGAATTCGATCAACTAGGTCAAACGTAGTTACTCTTATAAATCTATATTTATATATCATACACTCCAAAGAGCAACCCCTATCAATTCAAAGAAAATGAAAAAACTGACCGTTGGATGAGTTTATTACAATAAATTATGAGTGTGATAAAAAATTTAGCCAATTTCACAATATTTTCGAATTCGATCGGATTGGTCAACCGTAGTCACTTATATGTTTTCTTGGTTGACCGATGGCGTGACAACCGCGAAACGTGCTTATTTTTTCACATCACGTTTGTATATATTCCATCGATGGATGTGCATGGACATAAGATAAAAAAAATTAATTTTAATTACAAACACATTGGCCTATACCAATTTTCTTCCTAAAGTTGTATGACTTATACATTGCATTTAAATTGTTGAGGTCCATTCTAAAACAACCATGAAGTGGAAGATGAATTTGGAGAAACCAACCGCTCGATTGAGAGATTGTAATATTTTATGGTGGTTGTAAAAAATACAGCCAATTTGGTTTTCGTTTCGAATTCGATCAACTAGGTCAAACCTAGTTACTCTTCTAAACCTATATTTATATATCACACGCTCCAAAGAGCAACCCTATCAATTCAAAGAAAATGGGAAAACCGACCGTTGGATGTGATTATTACAATAAATTATGAGTGTGGTTAAAAATTTAGTCAATTTCACCATAGTTTCGAACTCGATCGGATTAGTTAACTGTAGTCACTTGCATGTTTTCTTGGTTGACCGATAGCGTGATGAATGCAAAACTTGTTTATTTTTTTACATCACGCTTGTAAATAATTCATCGATGGATGTGTGTGGACATAAGATAAAAATTTCAATTTTTAATTACAAATACGTTGGCCTATACTAATTTGTCTCCTAAAGTTGTATGACTTATACATTGCATTTAAATTGTTGAGGTCCATTCTAAAACAACCATGAAGTGGAAGATGAATTTGGAGAAACCAACCGCTCGATTGAGAGATTGTAATATTTTATGGTGGTTGTAAAAAATCTAGCAAATTTGCTTATCGTTTCGAATTCGATCAACTAGGTCAAACGTAGTTACTCTTATAAACCTATATTTATATATCATACACTCCTAAGAGCAACCCCTATCAATTCAAAGAAAATGGAAAAACCGACCGTTGGATGAGTTTATTACAATAAATTATTAGTGTGGTAAAAAATTTAGCCAATTTCACCATATTTTCGAATCCGATCGAATTGGTCAACCGATATTTAGAATATATATATATATATATATGCACATATTTTATATAGAAGTATAAGAACTTCCACACACACACGTATATATATATATATATATATATATATATATATATATGTGTGTGTGTGTTTATATATATATAGATATATCTATATATATATAAACACACACACACATACATGATATATATATATATATATATATATATATATATATATATATATATATATATATAACACACACATATTATATATATATAACCAAAATAAACCCTAATGCGACTCTGAAGCCGCTCCCAAACCCTATTCCTCTTCCTCACGGCAGTATCCTTTACGGCCCCCTGTGCACTGCAAATGGCGTCCATTGACGACGTCACAGCGAGCTTCGCTACATCCCTTGCCTTAGCAGGCTCTGACGTAGTTGACATCTCACACTTGAATGGCTCAGAGAGGCGCTCAAACTCTCAGGCTTTTCTCTTAGCCAAACCGCTGACAAAGAAACCATTCGGCACTCAAGATCTCCTTCGCCACTTCCGACGCATCTGGGTCATCGATGGAGTCTTTAAGGTTCAAGATTGTACCCAAGGTCGTTTTGCCTTCTCCTTTGATCTGAAACGTGACCGAAATAAGATCTTAAGGGGAGGGCCGTGGTATTTCAACAAAGCCCCAGTTCTACTTCAGCAATATGATGGCCTGGAGGATCCCCTCCACATCCCCATGCATCTGCTCTTCTTCTGGGTCAAAATCACAGGTATCCCGCCAGCCCTAGAAGATAAGAAAACTATCATGAATGTTGCTTCTGTGGCGGGTAAGTATTTGGACTTTGATCAAAGACTTTTTGACAATAAAGGTCAGATTAGGGTTCACGTTGCTCATGCCATATCTCATCCATTTTTTCTGAAGAGGACTCTCAAAATCATTCCGGGAGTAGTAAAAGAAATTACCTTTTTCTTTGAGAACTTACGTGGACAATGCAGGGGTTGCCATCTTTTGTTTCATGAGCAGGGAGTTTGCCCTAATGCTGATGCACCAACTGTGGATGAAACTGCTGCAAGTGCGACGCAACTGGGGAAATCTCTAACATCCCAATTCCCAGGTTTTTCCGATCTTCGTTTCCAGAATGGAACATTTCGGTTTCAGGGCATACAAACCCCTATACTGCCCCCAATTACGCGCAACCTGTTTGGCACTCCTGTCATGCACAAGCACCGCAAGCCTATTGTGCTCCGCAGTGAAGACTTCAAGCATGTTAATGAGGCAAATGGTTTAGCCTTGGTCCCTGTTGAAGTGGAGTCCTCCACGGCGAAACGAGGCCGTCCTCCATCGCCATATACATCCCCAAGAAAACTGAAGCTTCTGTTTCATGAAGGTGAGACTGCTGCTAGCTCATCTATGGTGCCCAAGAAATTGAAGGTCCCGGAATTCCACACAAAATTTTCAGCTAAATCCCTAGGTCTCATTGAAGCTCCAGGGGGTATCTTAGTTCCTAAGGAAGGCTCACTCCCTCAGGCATCTATGCAGCTGCTCAAGGTGGATCAAAAAAAGAAAAAAGGCCGGCCTCTGGGATCGAAAAACAAAAACCCTTCACTGAAGAAGGTTGCAGCTGAAAAGGTGCTTAGCGTGCTTTGCCCTGGAAAACCTCCTAGCCCTAGTTTTAAGGGCAAGGAGAAGATTTAGTTTTACGTTTCTTTGAACTATGCCTATTTACTTGTCATTGGTAACATAGTTTATAGGCTTTTCTTTGAATAAGTGAGCATGGGTACCGTCAAATGATAGGACCTAATCTATGTATCGCTGTGGTTTCACCACAAACTCTTTATCTACCCAAAGTCGGTAGAGGGAGGATATGTAATGGTCCTTTCTGGCCTGAGAATTATTTATATATCGACATGATATTCTTCAAAAAAAAACATATTATATATATATTTATAAACACACACACATATATAGATATATCTATATATAACACACACACACACACACACACACACACACAGATATATATATATAATATTTTACGGGCTTTTACGGGCCGGGCCTAGCGGGCTTTTGCGGGCCGGGCCTAGCGGGCCTTTGGCGGGCAGGGCCGGGTTTTTGCTGGCCGGCCCACTACCCACCCGAGGCGGGCTTTGCGGGCTTTTTAACGGGCCGGGCCAGGCTTTTAGCCCTCAGGGCTCGCGGGCCTCCATCAGTCCACTTGATCCGCGGGCTTTTTGATGAGGCCTATCTAAATGTCAATTTTATCCTTACATTTAACATAAAAATTAACAGAAGTACCAAAGTGTCAAACAGAGTCTAACTTCAAGTACCAAACTGTCTCCTTTAATACATCGGGTATCAAACTGTCCAAGTAGCAATACCTACCATAGGAGGAATTTACCCTATCTTAAATCCATGGTTTCATCCTCATCAAATTGAATCATGGAATATATTATGAGGTTGAGGTGAGGCCGTGATCGCCTCTTGCTCTATGGTTGCTTCCTGCTTTTTTCCCAACACGTTTGACTCTCTTGACTCAAAGTTGCAAGAATTTGGTCCATATATCGGTTTCTCTCAACCGACTCTCACGGGAGAAGAGAGAAAATTACCCAGAGCGAGAGGAAAGAAAGCGGAACACTGGGTACTACTTAGGTCTTAGGTAAGTGGACACACAAAAGAAGAGAAGGAAAAAAAATGATAAAAAAATAATTGAGAGAGACGGATAGTAATGATAAAACCTTCGTACCTAACAATAATGAGACATCAAAACCACCTTGTTCTTCATTCTCTGCCCCATGCGTGCAAATCATACCAGCCCCAACTCTCCAAGTTCTTTGCGAGTCAATAGTAAACGAGTTAGCCCACCAACCCTCTAGTACATCATTCCTAGCTAGTTTCTTCACTTCTATACCAATTTATCGTCTCTGTAATTATTATTTGAAGAAATTGAAAGCAATGACATGTACATACAATGATCTATATATCTTTGAGTACGGCTTCGGCAAGTCCATAGTAGTATTCTTCAGAGATCGATCATCTACTCTAGGGTCCCAGCAGATAGTGTGTGCGCTTTAGTAATCATCTTGCAGAAACACAATCATCATACTCCATACTTGCTGAGGTAAGAGATCAAGAGTCATCGAAATAGGTGGCCAACATATATAAGAGAGTACTCCAATACAATTAACAATAAATATGTCTAAATTCCAAAGGGTGTGAAGTCACCTGATCTGTCTCCATCTCTTTCGCTCATATTGGTGCTGCTTTGCACATATATTTCTTTCCAAAAAAAAACAAGACGCAAGACCCGGCATTAGCTACGACGCAACATCGATGATATCTCAACCACAACACATTACTTATATTTTCGACCAGCACCTTACTGATTAATTGATCGGTCTCATTTCTCTCAATCAATTGAGATATGGCTTCAGCGATTCTTTCATGGTTGAGTTTCGTATTAATAACACTGGGAGTACTAGGTGCACTGTTTGTTAACCCTTCATGTTCCACTTCAAGAAGAGCTCTAGATCTCCACGACCATGGCTTACAGGTGCAAAGTGGGTTCAAGGTGACTCTCAAACACGTGGATTCTGGAAAGAACCTAACCAGACTCGAACGTCTTCAACGCCGAATCAAACGAGGACGAAAGAGGCTGCAAAGGCTGAATGCAATGAAGCTCAAGAGCTCTACATCACCAGATAGTCATACCAAAGTTGAAACTCCGGTTCATGCAGGCCTGGGAGAGTTTTTGATGACGTTATCGATTGGTACTCCGGCAAAGAGCTTTTCAGCAATTGTGGACACGGGGAGCGATCTTATATGGACTCAGTGCGAGCCATGCAAGCAATGTTATAAGCAGCCAACCCCAATTTTCAACCCGAAAGAGTCTTCTACTTTCTCAAAGGTGTCATGTACAAGCGAGCTATGTGATGCACTGCCCTCCTCGAAATGCACTAACAAAAGCTGTGAGTATTACTACACTTATGGCGATTCTTCATCAACGGATGGGATTCTCGCAACCGAAACGTTCTCTTTCGGAGACGAAGACTCCAGCGACGTTTCCATTCCCAAAATTAGTTTTGGATGTGGGGGAGACAACGAGGGTGGCGGGTTCAACCAAGGCGCGGGGCTCGTGGGGTTGGGCCGCGGAACCTTGTCCTTGGTTTCGCAGCTCAAGGAACCCAAGTTCTCCTATTGCCTTCCTTCCGTAGACGACACGCAAAGTACGAGCACACTTTTGATGGGGTCATTAGCAAGCTTGAACAGCAGTACATCATCATCTGATGTTGCAAACATCAAAACCACCCCTTTGATCAAAAACCCATCACAGCCTACTTTTTACTATCTTTCCCTTGAAGGAATCACCTTAGGGGGCACTCGCTTGCCTATCGCAAAAGACACATTCACCCTAGGAGATGATGGTGGCGGTGGCCTAATCATAGACTCTGGGACAACCCTTACTTATCTTGCAGAGGATGCTTACGATGCTGTTGTGAAAGAATTCACTTCCCAGATGGAACTTCCGGAGAAAGATGCGATCGACACGGTAGGGCTAGACCTGTGCTTCGAATTGCCAGAGGATGCTACCAAAGTAGAGGTGCCCAAGCTGGTATTTCATTTCAAGGATGCAGATTTGGAACTGCCTAGTGAGAATTATATGATTGCGGATTCGGACGTTGGAGTCATTTGCTTGGCTGCTGGGAGCGCCGGGGATATGTCTGTGTTTGGGAATTATCAGCAGCAGAATATGTTGGTTCTGCATGATCTAGTCAAGGAGACGATCTCGTTTGTTCCTACAAAATGCGACCAGTTGTGATGAAGTTGTTGGTGTGTGTATGTATACATGTTGTTTGCTATATTGTCATGAATTTCGATCATTTTATTCCTCTCTTTATTTTGGTAGGGGAAAAGCAAGGTTGATCTATACATCTAGGATAAACATGTACGGAATCCATATGTGGTTAAGGACTTGAACTCTTAATTACATAAATTTGTAAATCAACCACGTATGTATACAATTTGTTTTGGTTCGACCTGAACCTCCATATATATGTATTTTTACTCTCTTTCTCCGCGAGTGTCCGTCCATCTCACCCAATTTTTCAGTTGACTAGAACAGAGTGTCTCAAGACGATTGCAGAGTGTTAGCCATTTCAGAACTGCTGATTCTTTAAATCTTTCAAATTAGACTCAATGAAATTCATAGACCATTCAATAGACGTAACGAAGAGATAAAGAGCATATTAATAATTTGTTAACGCAGTAAAACCGTCAACTGAGGTAAACAACTGTGGAATTTAACTCCTGAAGGGCAAGTCCAAAGCAGTTCACTAGGTGAATGTGAACAAGTATGAACTTACAACCGACATGAATAGCTCTGATCTCAGCTATTTCTTACTAGGCTCCTCTAGACGGTTGCACAATCACCATGTTGTTCTTCACCTTTTGATTTGCCTCTCTTCTCCTTTGGTAAAATCCTTCATCAACCAATTGAACTAAGCTACTGTACATGATAACTATGTCAAAAATCTCTTGGAGTTTTGGGCTGTTCAATGTACAAAAGAGTGACAGCCGTGTGGTGATGCGGTATTACCAAATGGAGAACAGAATATGATTTTGCATGACAGTAAAATGCCAGCAACTCCTACATCTTCATCACCTTTTCACCCGGACCTGAACGAGAAACCTGGTCTTTGACAGAACTGAAACACCCACAGGGAGGGGATAAGAGAGAGTGGTACCATTTTTCTCGGATCTTGTTACGAAGCATGGAAAGACAAGATAGGTAGGGTCGTAGGGAAATGTAATACTCACTTCTGAAAGCTAGAACGAGGTATCGTGCTTTGGGAGTAATGAAGAAAAATTAAATCTCCAGCTGTTTCAACTGCTGGCTCTGGAGACCCTTGTGTATTCATATTTGGAACAGTTGTGGAGCTTACACCTATAACAAAACTTCAACAACATTCAGATGTATTTACAGACATGCAGTGTGTTAAAATTAGGTTATCAAGTGCAGCAGCTACAAAATATTAATGTTCCACACAATGAAGCTCAGAAGTTATCACAAGCAAGAAATGGTACATGCTACAATTGTCACTCTCCTTTACTACTTGATATTTACTGGCAATTCTTTGGGACCCTGATGGTCTATCATCTGTAAAAATGAGTTTACTATATGATGCGGAAAATAATATTGTAAATAATGAACTAAACAAACTGTTTTAGATATAAATAAATTGGAATTTTCAGCCAGCAATAGACATAGCAATAAACAAATACCAATATCGATTTCAGTAGGTTTGATATCTTTTTCAATGTTTGTCGTTAAGCAAGTAATGATGTTCCAATTGTCATTTAGTTTACCTATTTCAGTTGGAGTTTGGATCAAGTAAGTGACTTGATACGAAAGCTTGCTAACAAAATATCTTGATCAAAATCCAATCCTAAAAGTTTTCAATACACGTCTATTAGTCATTGATGGGCAGTTGGTTCAAGGGAACCATATCTAACTTCACAGTGACCACTAACCACCTATTTGTTGGAGGGCCAATTTGGTTGTTTTGGTTTGCAGAACAGAGTCCTGGAATGAAATGTCCTCATTTTTGACATTGTAGATGAAATGTGGAGAGTTCTATATTGTCAATACCATGTTTATGAACAGGAATAAAACTACAAACCAATTATTATGTTACAATTTTATCAATCAGGAAAAACTGTTTGGAAGTCCTATTCTATATATTAGCTTAATCAACAGATCCAACTGGCATAGACATGCAAATGCAATGATGATCAATTAAGGCATCACATACAAAAGATGAAAAGAGAAGGGAAAAGTCTACCTTCAAATATTATGACACAGAAGAACAATAGTGTGATGATCATGGCAGATATGCCACTTTGCACAGATGATGACTTGGTTGCTTTCGTCTTCTTTGCTGCCTTAATTTGTTGAATTCTTGCTCGCTTTCTCCTAGCAAGCTCCACGATCTCCCTAACCAACTTCTGATCAGCAGCATCGAGTGTTGGACCTTTAGGAGGTCGCGGTGGCTTCAGAGCATTCCTAGAGTTGGTATTCCTGTGCCTCTCATTCTCATATGTTTTTTCTGCAAGGTTCAAATGCCCTCGACTCTCTTCTGAATTCATTACTACCTTTACCTCCCCACTTTCAATCATAACTTGGCCATATCTTTCCAAACTCCTAGATGATTGAATGCCATATTTGCACATAATTGACTCACCGGAACTCAAAAACACCCCCAAATTACTATTCAAGAATTTGTTTTTGAGTCTCTTGCTCCAAAGAAGCTCCAAGCCTGCATCTTCTTGACTAGTATTGCCTCCACTTTCAATGTCTAAATCTTCAACTGCAGCCATATGAATCTTTCAAAGAAACCAACTGATCTTAAATGACCTCTTAAGAAAACCCTTTTAGGCTATCCCTTAATATGTAGGTCTTTGCTCATAACAAGCCCAGAATTGTGAAGGAACCACATTGAACCATCAAGAACTGCAAAGTAAAACAGAATTGGCTCCTTTACCAGCATAACCCCAAGGACCCAATGTAATTAGTACAAAGAACCCAGAAACGTGTTCTTCCTTGGAAATCTGCAAGTAATTTATGGAAATGCTCAAGGTAATGGAAAAACAAACAGCGTATGAACAAACAACAAAACTGAACCCCGTAGGTTTTATAGAAGTATAGAACCGAGCTAATGTATGCTCGCAAGTCTAAATGCCGCTGAAATAGTGTTGTAGTTACCAATGCCATAAACCACAAGGCTATATAAAACGACAAGAGAAACAGTACGTACGTAAAACCGGTGAAGATAGCATAATACAACCGTCAAAGTCGAAATATATAAACATATATTTTTGCCGGCAGAAAATAAATGAACAAACAAAAAAAGCCAGAGAAAGCATGAAATGAAAACTTGGAGGAAAAGTTAATTTCTAACCCACTAATAATTATATGAGTCAAGTAACTGATCATGGGGATGTAGCTCAGATGGTAGAGCGCTCGCTTAGCATGCGAGAGGTACGGGGATCGATACCCCGCATCTCCATTTTTTTGTTTTTATTCTTCTTGTTTGAAGAGGAAGGACGTGCTAAGCAATCACCCAATCAGGCTACGGACGGCTTTATGCTTTGTGGCGCAAATTGGACTCCACTACTGCATCTCCTGTTTTCCTATATTAAAAAACAGATAATTCCCCGTTAATAAAAAAACTGACCTCTTCTTTTTGGCCTATAATAAAAACCCCTCAAAAGTTTGAGATTGAGGGAGGAGGGAATGTCACCTAATTCTTTAATATATATATATATCTATACTATTATTAATAGAACAGGCTTTGTTAGCCAAAATCTTAAATTTTGACAGAATTAACCCTAGAAGATTAATAAACTTTGAAAATTAATTAAATCACAATGATAATTAAGACATTTACAAAATATATTTTTATTAAAAAAATTTGAAAAAAAAATATCCACAACCCACTTTTCTCTCTCCCATTTTCTTTTCTCTGCAATAACCAACTTTTTTCTTTTTTATTTTCTGAAAAAAAAAAATTTAATAACTTGCACATGCAGAGCATGTGTGGAAAAATGCTAGTATATATATATACTAGCCTCTTGACATGCATTCCGTGCTTGCCAATTTGCTTTTATTAAAAAAATTTAAAAACTGAAAATTTTAAGGAAATTAAACAAAAAGAAAAAAAATTTGAAGGCAGCAAATTACCACTGACAATTTACAAACGTGGGTTTTTTTTTCCTTTATTTTTTGTTTGTAGTTTCTTGAAAAGAAGAAACTGATTTTGTTTATTTACTATTTTAGCCTTGTAATATTATTTTTATTTTTTAAACAATTCAATCAATAAAGGGTATAATAAGAGTATCAAAAATTTAACCATCATTCCCAACAATTTGCTTTATATAATAGATACTAGCCATAGAACCTAATCTCCCAAATTAAACTCAAACGGTCATTGCATATGTGTTGGTGCGGGTTCGAGTCTCCCCAACCTCAAAGACTGGAATTTATTTTTATTTCAAAAAAAAAAAAAAAAGATCATGAGAGAGAAAAGTGGATTGTGGCTTTTTTTTGTTTATTTTTTAATAAAAATATATTTTATAAATGTCATAATTGTCCTTGTAATTTAATTAACTAATAAACTAATCTTCTAGGGCCAATTCTGTCAAAATTTTAGATTTTGGCTAACAAAGCCTCTTTTCTTAATAATAGTATAGATATATAAAAGAATACAAAATAAATTAAAAGTAAAACACAAAGAGGTTGTTGAGATGATGCAATTTTGGTTGGATGCATTTGCAAAGAGGGAGGAACTTTAATGGAGTGTACCAAAGTCATTGGCCGCTGACCAAATGTTGATTTCTTTATAGAAATTAATTATCCTGAAATTTAGGGTTATGACCACGGACCAATCGGATTTTTTTTTACTTGGGCAAACTTTCTGAAAAATTGACATGATTGGTAATTTTGCTAAAAGATTATGTTAACATGATTGAATAATTCAAAGGAATAAAAGACATTGAATTATGCATGAGTCGTTATTGAATCATCTCCATGCATGTGGTGAATCGCCCATCAACGGTGGTTGGCGTCCGTGGATGTTGGTGGCGATGGAGCTGCTAGTATATTTGATCATTTGATGGTGGTTTTAAATATTTTAACAAAATGTGGAGCCGTGGAGGCCAGGTGACTTATGTGAAAAAGAGGAAGTTTGAGGAAAAGTTGAAATGGAAAAGACCTATTGGGAAGAGGTCACAATATAAGAAAATTATAGTACAAAACTAGTGTAGTTTTTTTTTTTTTTTCTGTATACCAAATAATAGTTTAGTAAATAGACTAAAATTTTGTGGTTATAACCCACTAATACTGATATGCCACGTATTTAGTTCACCTCCTTACTATATTCAAGTCATTTACTATAAGTTTTATTTTTCTCGATTTCTATTTAACTATTGCGGGGCCCGAGGAGTTGACTTTTTATAGAATGAAAATTCGGGGAAATTTTCTTATTGAGAGCTGTAGAGGACGTTAAACTGAGTCCGTGAACACATGGCACGCTTAAATCGGAGTTCGTAAGTTACTATTCCGAGAAAGGGGTATAAAAGCGGACTTACTAGAAATGGTAAGTCATTTTCACATTCGGCCCAAAGTAGAAATCTAGAAAATTCTCTCCAACCGACCTAGAAACCCAACCCAAACGATATCTTCGTCGTTCGGCCACATGACAGCGCGCCACCGGTCCTGTTCGAACTGCGTTGTTGTCCCCTTGAGCTCTGTGGCGGTGGTTTGTGATGATTTGGCCTGAAGAAAGTGAATCGAAGAAAAAAGGCATTCAACCTTGCCGTGCGAGTCGACCAGGTCGAAACTCCGTTTTCCGGCCACCTCCGGCGACGATACTTGTTGGGCTTTGAAGCTCTTGGGACGCACATTAATCCTTCGAAACATCTTGATCCAACTTGGATTGTGGTGCCAAAATCAAGCAATTGAAATTCTAGGATTTTTTTTTATTCTTTCGAGGTAAATTTCGGCCTTTCTATTCATTTCTGGGCTTTGTTGTAGTTCTAAGAATGAAAGGGGTTGATGAGAGGAACATTTTGGCATATGTGTTAATAACCGAATCGGGGGTTGACTTGGTAGTGCGTGAGAGGCGGCGCGTGGGGCTGATTCTGGCCTTCTAGTTTGGCTAGTTTAGTTGAATTTAACGTGTAGAAAATGTAGATATGATTTTAGTGGAAATCAGAGAAAGTTAGATATTGATCGGGAATTTTCAAAGTTCGGAGTTTCGGTTGTCGATTTACAAAAATCCGACTGTTGGATTTCCCTCGATTCAGCTACAGAATATTTCAATTTGTCAATTGATGTTGGTGGTGAAGTTTGGGTTGAATCCTAGAAGGATTGGAGACGTTAGTTACGAGAGGTCGGTGTTTAGAGTCCAGTTTCTAATTAACGTAAATTTAAATTATGGTCTTTGGTTTGGTTGTTCATGAGTGCTACTGTATACAAGACGTGAGGAGGACCCACGCGAGGAAAGTTTTGATCGACGGCAGACTTAGCCATATATGGTGAGTGGACTTTTGTTTTAAAATTAATATGCATGTAAATATTTTTCGTAAGATGTTAAAAGAAAAGCACATTATGTGCCTTCGTCAAAGAAACAGACGAAGAGGGAATCAATGACTTGCAATCACATCACAATCAGTATTTACTATCATTATTGTAATTGATGTTAATCATTTCCATTGTAATTCCATCCCTATATAAAGGGGCTATGAAATGAAATGAGTAGACTAATTTCAATTCTCATTTTACTTTTACACGTTATCAGCACGCTCAGAGTAAATAGCCAAGAAAAACAACCCTAGTTTTCAAGTTTGTTTTTTTCTCCCGTCGAAAAAAAAAAGACTTGTTCTTCTTCAGTGCCGCCACCAATTCTCAAAAAAAAAAAAAAAAAAAAAAAAAAAATCCGGATCGGCCTTCGTCTCCCTCTCAAGCTAGTTTTCCTCCACCGTGCCATCCGGCCCACCCGCCTGCAGTCGCTGCCACCAAAACTCACCGGTCAGACCGGCCTCAGCTCTACCATGCGCAGCCCCTCGCCTCCGCCTACAGCCCAGACCGGCCTCGTCCCTCTGCCAAGACTGTCGTCAAAGGACTCCCACCTGCAGCACCAGATTTCGGCGATCCGACCGGCCTTCGCGTTTAGAGAAGCCCATTTCTGCCGGAAACTCACTGTTCCATCGGAGGAGCCCAGCTTGCCTGCATCACCGATCGGCCTCGTCCCTCGTCCCAGATCAGCCACCCCATTTGCAAAAGGAAGAAGAGCAGGAGAAAAAAAAAGTGTCCCGGCCCAAAGAAAAGGTCCGGCCCAAATTAAAAAAAAAAAAAAAAAACAGAGAGAAAAAAATGGGCCTTGAGTGGTGACATGTGGCCCAGCAGAAACAAAAAAAAAAAAAAAAAGCCCTGCGGCCCAGAGAAAAAAAACAAAAAACAGGCCAAGAAAAAGAAAGAAAAAAAGGCCCCGTGGCCCACTGCTGAAAAGAGAGAGGAAGCGGCCCAGTTTTTTTCAAGCCCAAAAACATCGCTACGCACGCCTGCATCAACACGCGCGTGTGCTAGGATTGTTTTATTTTTTCGAATCCAAGTATGTTCTCTTTAATTTATTTAATTTCATACTATGATATATTTAATTATTTATTTTCTTGAGCATGCTTTATATTTTATTGTTTATGTTTTTATAATGAACTTTTGAGCATGTTTAGTTAGATAATATTGATCCTCTTAAAGCATGCCTTGTTATTTATGTTTTATATTTTTTTTTTTTTGAAGAATATCATGTCGATATATTAATATTACTCAAGCCAGAAATGACCATTACATATCCTCCCTCTACCATCTCTGGCCAGATAAAGAGTTTGTGGTAAAACCACAGCGATACATAGATTAGGTCCGATCATTTGACGGTACTCATGCTCACTTATTCAAAAAAGCCTATTTAACTATGGACAATAATGCATAGTAATAGACAAGCAAATTCGAAAAAAGACTAACTAAATAATGGGTACAAAAACCCATTAGTTATTCTGGACCCAAGAGAGAGCAGGCCCAAAATCAGTTCCACAACCCTAGGTCCAACCATCAACCCACAAAGCCCATCAAGAACAAACCCTAGCTGCCACCAAGTTGTTATTGCCGCCATCAGCAATATGGCCGCTGTCCGGCCTAGCATCCATGCCAACCAATTCGAGGGTAGCCACACATCCACCTCCTTTGTCGAACTCCCCAAGGTCTGGGCTTGGATTTGAGCCCAAAGACATCCCGACCACATGCTCTTTGATCTGGATACCCAAACTCTTTTGCGCTCCATTTGCAGCTTCAGCAGTATCTGCAACTCCGGCCACAACCAATCCGCGAGCGCAGCATGATGACCAATAGTGCCTCCACTCATGGACGTCGTAGAGGAGACCCTATCATTGCCAAGAAGAACTGACCTGATAGGCGGCATACAGGCAGCTGCAACGTCGAGATTGATGGCCTCCACGAGGAGGGTACGAGCGACAATGAAGTCTCCGATGGAATGAATAGTATCGCCCTTGGGTTTGGCTTCGTTGGCTATATCAGATGATTCTGTCAAGAAACGTAGGCCATCGTCTAGGTTTAGGAGTAACCAAGCAATCTGTCGGCCATTGACGGGCAAGAGACGCCGCCATGGCCAAAGCCGACCATCGCAGTCCCTTGAAGATGCAGGGGACCATGTATGCCTAGGACGATCAGAGGATGGTGATAAACGAAGTTGTTCATTATTTGGATGGCCATATCCATCATTTTTGTCACCGTAGGACGGTGGCGATGCTAGGATGAGCGCGAGTGTGAGCGCCGCTAGGGGGAATAGAGTGCTAGGGTTTCTCATGGCAAAAAAATGTTATTTATGTTTTATATGATTATCTTTAAGCATGATTATATATTTTATTGTTTATGCTTTATTATGAAATTTTGAGCATGTTTTTTTAATTACGCTTATATAAATTATGCCTACGCATGCCTTGTATTATGCTATTGTTTACATTTTATTTTATGTATGATGTATTATTGCTATTATTATGTGTAGTATATAATTTGTTGTATATTTGTGAAATTTGAGCATGCCATGTAGTTTATTTTTATATATGCTATGTTTAAATGTGCTATGGTTATTTTTACAATGCAACATATACAATCCGCTTTGCCATGATAATGAAAATTCATGCGCATTATACACACACACTTACCATGATAAAGTATTTTCACATAGCATCAAAAAAAATGTGACCATTACGAATCTTGGTCTTGAAATCTAATTCATATGTTTGGAAAATAATTCACGTGGATGTCTTTATGACTGCATAATTTATTTCTTCTCTCTTGTTTATGTAGATGGCTGATCTCACTCGACCTGAATTTGACATTTTGGACTCAGAAGGACTTGAGTACCACCGTTGGGTTTCCGATGTAGAAACTGCCTTTGTGGCAAAAGACTACACTGCCACCATCAAAACTCCCACTGACCCCAAAGACGATGGACCGTCTGACAAAGTGAAAGCAAATGCCTTAATGTTTCTGAGGCGACATATTGATCCTAGCCTACGCTGGGAGCACCTTCAATTGAAGACACCCAAAGAACTGTGGGATGCCCTTAAGGGACGTTTTGGGAACATTCATGACACCTTGCTCCCAGAACTGACCGTTCCGTGGAATGAAATCCGCTTGCTTGACTACAAAAGGGTCAATGACTTCAACAAGGATATGTTGCGCCTAAAGGCACGTCTAAATTTCTATGGAAAGGAACTCACAGAAGATGATATGATCCAAAAGACACTTTCTACTTTTCCTACTTCAGCGCTTATACTAGCGAACCAGTATAGGCTGGAGTATGACAACAAAAGAATCACAACCTTCAATAAGCTAATCAACCTACTGCAAGTGGCTGAGAGGCATAATGAGGTTCTCTTGAACAACAATGTCAGGCCCACTGGGACAAAGAAGATTCACGAGGCTAATTATGGCAAAGTGAAAGGTGGAAAGAACCCCAATACAAAGGGGGTTGGACGTGTTTATCCCTACCCACGTGGCAATAATGCACCACGTGGCAAGGGACGTGGGGGTCGTGATATGGGCCATGGAGGCCCTCCCAATGTATGGCGCAGAGATGGTGGTGCTGGCCCTAGTGGTCATGGAAACAAGGTGTAAAGGGCACCTAAGAACCCTTCAGTCAAACAGGATAGAGTTGGCAATGAACCATGCTATAGGTGTGGAGTCATTGGGCATTGGTATAAGAACTACCAAGCCAGCAACATAGTTGCAGCCACTTACAAGTTACAAGAGGTATAGGGAGTCTAAAGAACAAGAGGCTCACTATATGGAAGAAGGAGGCCATGACCAAGACGTCAACCTCACAATTGCAGACTTTAATAGCAACAAGGAACTTGCTCAGCCAATCGATGCACTAGATTTTGACTGATCTGCCTTATTTATTTTAGGGGAAAATTCTGTTTAGTCCCTGTACTATGACTCTATCATCGTTTCAGTCCATGACATTCTAATTTAATCTGAAAAGTCCCTAAAGTTACAATTTCCGTCTAATAGGTCATTGCCGTCTAAATGCTCCGTTAACTGGCTGACGTGGCACACAATTAGACGCCAACTCAGCGCCATGTAAGCGAGGTAAATAGTGAAATGTCCAATATATCCCTATGTTCTTTTTCCCTTCCTTTTTTCTTTTTAAAGTTCTTTTATTTTTATTTTTTCTTTTCTCCCTATCTTCTGCCTCGTTCATACCACACCCGTTCTGAACCAAAATCACCGAACACCGACCCATATGGCATTTACTCCCACATGACTTTGCTGGTTCTTCTTCGACCTCTATTGAAATAGCACGGCTAAGCATACCAAGCACGAAACAGGTCGTCTTCCCGAACCATTGTGGGCATGAGCAACCAGATCTTTGTGCGGAGGCGTCCAAAATCATAGAGCTCCAGCGACTTCGAGCTCTGACTGCTCTAAAGTAGATGGAGCTTCGTTTTTCTTCAGCTCTCCGGGGGCTCATCCTCTTCTCCGGTGAGGATTTTGGGGTCTTCTTGGTTCCCAAAGGAAGAGAAATTTGATTTGAAAATGGGGTTTGTGTTGTGATTGATTATTCACAAATTGGGTTTCTAAATTAACCTTGATTTTGATTCTGATTGCTATGAAATTGAATTTTGCAACTTGATGTTGGTGAATCACTGGCCGGGTAAGACCCATTTTGATGATGGTGGTCTCATTTCATTCTTCATTTTCTTTCACCCATTCAAATTCTACATTTCGACCGATTCTTCTCTCCCTGGAATTGGATTCATACTCGCAACTTTCGAATTTCGGTTATGGTCGTCAGGTAAACCAGGCCCGATTCTCACTTTGGTCTCATCCTTTTCTTTTTTTCATTGCGATTGTAATTTCTGTGATTAGACTATTGTGTATCATTGAATTTGGGGGAATGGTCTCGATAGATTGATATTGATCCTGTGAAAAGTTTTGAAATTTTGAACTTGTATATAATCCCCAAATTTACTAGACTGTTTTAAGAATCAAGTAGTTGTCTTTGCCCGATGATTGTCACTAATAGTAGTGAAACTCATTGATTGAATTGGAAGAGTTTTCATGGGTAGATTTGGCTGCAAATTCTGCAGCTGAGAATGTAGGTTCTAGGTCTTCTGCTAACAGCACTGTCGGTCAACCTATGTCCCCCCGCATCATCGTCACCTTCCTCATTCATCGGACCCACATGCTCCGGGGTATAATGCGCTTGCTGGGAATGATCGAGGTGGGTATAGAGGGAGTGGCGGCGGTGGCGGCCGCAGTGGTGGGTTTTCGGGTAATTTTGGGTTTCGGAGAAAGAATTGGGGTTAGTTTGAGGTGGAATTTGGTTTTTGATGAACTCGGGAAATATCCAGATGTTGGATATGTTGGTTTGATCGATTATGCAGGTGTAGTTCTTGGAATTTGCTGATATATGATGGCAATGGGATTGGTGGTTGAGCTCGAGAGAGAGCTCAGTGGTGGTGGTTGTGGTGGTTTGGGTGTGAAGACTAAAGAAGAATAAGGTAGGAAGAAAAGAAAAAAAAAATGGAATAAAAGAAATTAAAAAGAAAAAAAGGAAGGGAGAAAAATCCTAGGGTTATATTGGATTTTTCACTATTATCAAGCTGATTTGGCGTGACTTGGATTGCCACGTCAGCAACTTAACGGCCCAATTTGACGGAAATTGTTACTTCAGGGACTTTTCAGATTAAATTAGAATGTCAGGGACTGAAACGATGATAGAGTCATAGTACAGGGACTAAACAAAATTTTTCCCTTTATTTCATTTTCCAAAGACGATTGTGAAGGCAGAATGCCTCATTTTTAATTAGACTATTGATTGGTCTTAAAGAATGGTTTGATGAATTAGATTTCTGAACAAGACCTTGCTTTGATTATCGTTGGCTTATTAATAAATTTTGAATAATTCTAAAGCACTGAATTTATTCAAATTTATTTACTATACACATATTTACATGGTTCGAAATAGCACTATAAAGATGTAAAGCAATACATCTAGAAAAAGAAAAAAATTATTTGAATAAAAAGATTATCATTCTACCTAAAATAAAAATACTCTAAAGAATATGAGATATATTTAATGTCACAGACACTCTATATGCACCAAGAGCTAATCGAACCTTGTTAAGTTTCAAAGATATTCGTGCCAACGGTTATCATGTAAAAACACACTGTGAGAATGGAACTGAATACCTTTATATTACCTCTAATAAATGTGGAAGGAAACGCATTTTAGAGAAACTTATGAGTCAATCTAGTGGACTGTACCTCACTACGATTCGGATCATTGAATCCTATACTGTCACCAACAATGAAATGTGGGACACTGACTCATACAGGCTTTGGCATGACCGCCTAGGGCACCCCGGTCGTGACATGATGATCCGTATTTTAAAGAACTCATGTGGACATCCCTTCTTTTGAGTGAAAAATAAAATGGGACAAAAATCCGTCACACTGCAAGGTGTCGGTCCTAGTACTGTTCAAATGCAGTCATTGCTTTCTGAAGTACCAGAAGCACTACCTCCCTCCCATTATGCCTCATTGACTATTTCAAAGGCACATCACTCGTTTTGCAAAACCTGCTCTTTAGCAAAAACAGGATCGAGACCTTCCTATGCTAAAGATACAAACCAAAACATTCCATTCTTACAAAGGATACAAAGAGATATATGTGGACCTATCCATCCAGAATGCGGACCATTCAAGTACTTTATGGTTCTGGTGGATGCTGCGACACGCTGGTCACATGTCGCTTTATTGTCCACAAGAAATGCTGCATTTGCAAAACTCCTAGCACAGATTATACGTTTAAGGGCTCACCACCTTGATCACCCTATCAAGTTTATACGGCTTGATAACGCTGGACAGTTTACATCAAAATCATTTGATGATTATTGCATGTCTATCGGGATCGATGTAGAGCATCATGTACCCCATGTGCGTACACAAAATGGTCTCGCAGAAGCCACCATCAAAAGGCTACAGATGGTGGCTAGGGCATTGGTTATGCGCACCAATCTGCCTATATCTGCATGGGGTTATGCAATATTGCACGCAGCTTTACTTATTCGTTTCAGACCCACTGCTAGCCAACCATTTTCTACGTACCCGTTGGTAACTGGATATGAGCCTGACATTTCACACTTACGCATATTTAGTTGTGCAGTATATGTGCCTATTGCGCCCCCACAGCGCACCAAAATGGGTCCCCAGACACGATTAAGTATTTCTGTTGGATACGAATCCCCAACGATTATCCGCTATTTGGAACCCTTGACAGGCGATCTCTTTACCGCTAGATTTGCGGATTGTCACTTTGATGAGACAGTCTTCCCGTCGTTAGGGGGAGATAGGAAAAAGGATTTTCCAAGGGAACGACAGGAATTATCGTGGTTTGTCCCCACTCTGTCTCATTTTGATCCCCGCACTTCACAATGTGACAGTGAAGTAAAAAGAATAATCGATCTTCAGAACGTAGCAGATTCGATGCCTGATACGTTTACTGATATCGCAAAAGTGATGAGATCACATATACCAGCTACAAACATGCCTGTAAGGTTAGAAGTTCCCAACAAAGGGCACAGCGCCGCAGATAGAGGCGCTGCAACCACACTTAGTAGAGGTGTGGTTGAGGCCGTGGCTCCCCAAAGGAAGTGAGGGAGGCCACTTGGTTCGATTGACACTCACTCAAGGAAGAAGAGGGTGAGTAAGGCACAAACCGATCCATTAATCATCAATGTAGAGAATCCCTCTCATGAGATTGTCTCTGATTATAGTTATGTCCATGAATCAATACTGGAGGACGCTCCGATGTTTGAAATGATTCCAGAGAACAAAGAAATCTCAATGGATTATGAGAGTGCGTATGAGTTGATAGAAAGATCTTCCATACACATTGATGATGTATTTGCATACACTGTTGCTCAAGAAATCATAGAGCACGATGATATCGAACCACACTCTGTTGCTGAATGTCAACAAAGAGTAGATTGGCCTAAATGGAAAGAAGCAATCCAGGTAGAACTAGATTCTCTGGCAAAGAGACAGGTATTTGGTCCGGTAGTGCTAACCCCACCAAGTGTAAAGATTGTAGAACATAAATGGGTCTTTGTTAGAAAGCGTAATGAGAAGAATGAAGTCCTACGGTACAAGGCTCGCCTTGTGGTGCAAGGTTTCTCACAACGCTCTGGAATTGACTACGAGGAGACATACTCTCCCGTAATAGACGTTATAACGTTCCGCTACTTAGTTAGCTTGGTAGTTTCCGAAGGACTGGAAATGCAGCTCATGGATGTGGTTACTGCATATCTCTATGGGGATCTTGATTCAGAGATATATATAAAAGTTCATGATGGCCTAACATTACCCAAGTCAAGTGACTCTAAAGCACGAAGTGCGTTTGCAATTAGGTTGAAACGCTCACTTTACGGATTGAAACAATTCGGGCGGATGTGGTATACCCGTCTAAGTGACTACTTGATTGGGAAGGGATATAAGATCGATGAATTGTGCCCCTACGTATTCATAAAGAAAACAAGTTCCGGATTTGCAATTGTAGATGTATATGTCGATGATATGAACATAATAGGTACTCTTGATGAAATAAGAGAAACTGTGAGCTACTTGAAATCCGAATTTGAGAAGAAGGATTTTGGGAAAACTCGATTCTGTTTAGGCCTTGAACTAGAACACCGAGTTTGTGGAATACTAATCCACCAGTCTGCGTATGTCCAAAAGTCAGGTGATTTAACATAGAAAAAGCGCATCCTGCTAGCACTCCCATGATTGGTCGAAGTTTGGATGCAAGGAAAGATCCATTTCGTCCAAAGGAAGATGACAAAGAGGTGTTGGGAGCTGAAATTCCCTATCTAAGTGCAATAGGCGCATTATTGTACTTAGCCCAATGTACTCGACCAAACATTGCATTCTCAGTGAACTTGTTAGCTAGATTTAGCTTAACGCCAACGCAGCGTCACTGGAATGGTATCAAGAACATTTTTCGATACCTAAAAGGAACCATTGACTTGAGACTATTCTTTCCCTACAGAGAAACAAGAGGGACCATAGATGGAACTGCAATCCCTAAAGGAAATGTTGATGGCGAAAACGCCATTCACTACACTAAAACGCCAAATGACGTTTTGGTCGGTTTTGCTGATGCTGGGTACCTCTCTGACCCACATAACGGTCGTTCCCAAACTGGTTATGTATTTACCATTGGGAACACAGCGATATCTTGGAGATCAATCAAGCAAACCCTTGTGGCTACCTCCTCGAACCACTCAGAGATCATTGCTCTATATGAGGCAGTTCGTGAGTGTATTTGGTTAAGAGCTATCATTACACATATTCGAGAGACTAGTGGTTTGAGTTCTACCACTGAAGAGCCTACTTGCATTTATGAAGATAATGCAGCTTGCATCAAACAGATGAAGCTAGAATATATCAAGGGTGATAATACAAAACACATATCGCCAAAGTTTTCCAACAATCAGCAACAACAGGCCCTCCTCAAGATTCAAGTGAATCAAGTAAGGTCTGAGGAGAATGTGGCAGATTTGTTCACCAAATCATTGCCTAAGGCCATATTTGAGAAACATGTGAAAAGCATAGGAGTGCGAAGACTTTCCAAGCTCCCTTGATTAATGTAAGGATCAGGGGGAGGCGTAGACGTCAGGGGGAGTCTAACACACACATGTCATCCTCAAATGTAAAAGGTGCGTTGTGCTCTTTTCCTTCGACCAAGGTGTATTTTTTGTCCCACAAGGTTTTTATTGTTACTTGGCAAGGTTTTTAGTGAGGCAACAACTTATGCACCATTTTGTCTTTGACTTGGCACAAGGGGGAGTGTTAAAGAAAAATCACATTATGTGCCTTCGTCAAAGAAACAGACGAAGAGGGAATCAAGGAATTGCAATCACATCACAATCAGTATTTACTATCATTATTGTAATTGATGTTAATCATTTCCATTGTAATTCCATCCCTATATAAAGGGGCTATGAAATGAAATGAGTAGACCAATTCCAATTCTCATTTTACTTTTACATAAGAGAGAATTTTAAGAACAGTACATGAACTTAAGTCCACTGAGAATTAAGGTTGCCGACTTTTCGAAACTATCACATAAGTACATAGATTTATAAACCCGACACACTTTTAGCACATGTCATCACTAACACCGTTACTAGGTATGCCACTTGGTATGCAACACCACCAATTACTGTGGACATTCAAAATTTCTCTCTACACCCAATTACAGGTGCATACTCATCTCGGATAGGTGAGGGCTCCATCTCCATCGTCCTTATCTTCCAGCCATTTTTCCTTTTGAAACTTTCCATCTCCGAATTAACAACTCTTTGTGCATAGGCCACCCCACTTAATAGAGGCCTCTCAAAGGCAGTTCTAGTTGTGTGTTCTGCAAAAGTTTCTTTCATTTTTTGCAGACACAAAAACTCAATCAAAAATTGCACAGCTGAAACCATAGAGCCACATCGAATCATCTTAGCTTCCTGAAAATCACTAAAAAGAAAAACCATTGGGAACTTTGACATTTGCTCACTAACTCATTTTTCCCCTATCCTTCCCTAATCTGATAGAAAAACAAACAGATCCCCAACAATCTTGATCAGAAAAAAAAAAAAAAAAAAAAAAAAAAAAAAAAAAGCCCCAACAAGCTATGATCAAAATTCAAGCACATACCTGATCAATTGCTGATGGGTTCTTGAGGTAATGAAATGTCGAAACAAGGATGGCTCTCCATTTCAGTATTTTAATCCCAATACTCTCAAATCTTTCTTTCTTCAATCAAATCAAATCAAATTGAAAACAATAAATTAAAGAAAAGGGCATGAGAGAAGAGTATCTTGTTCGATTAGGGAAGACATGGTGTGCTTATGGGGATGAGTTCATGTAAAAATTGAGATTGGGAAAGTGGAGCAGATGAAGATGGTGATAATGGAGAATAAAGAAATGAAGGAGAAGAAAAAGCGAAAGAAGGTGCTGGGAAGGAAAAGCACGAGTCATAGTTGACTACTCGGAGTGACGGCTATAGACTCTTTTGGATTATTTTCCACAAGTCTGACTTTCCATGTCACCACCACCACTCAGCGACGGAGGGTGACGACGCAGCACGGAGAAGTCTTGCTCGTCACCCACTGAACTGATCTTGCAACATTCTTGCTCTTTGATCACACATGCTACTAAGCACTTCCACCCTTCTCAATTTGTTATCAGAATCCATGTAATTGTAGATTGACAAGCTCAAATATGTCATCACAAGAATCCAAAGCATCAACAGCTTCAGGAGGTCAACCGCAGAATGGAATGGAGCCGACCAAAGCTCCACAACCTCATCTCTGAATTTCAGTCCCTGACAAAAATAACATATTTTGTATTTTTTAGAATAACTAATTGCATATATTGTATGGGTCTTCTCCATGGTGCGACGAAGCTTGTTTCTCTGCAGGTTCTGGTTTCGATCTGGGATGGCAGATCGCTGATGGCGGTTTGGCAAAGGCGGCGGGGCGGCCCTCTGCAGGGTCCGGCGGCGGTGGCTGTAGGGGATTTGGGCCTGGCCCGGCCGGCAGATTGTGGGGTTCTCATTTCTTGGATTGTTGCTAGGGCTTGGGCCCTCTTTTGGGCCTGGGCTTAGCTAGTTATTTTATTTCTGTTTTATTTTATTGCTGTTATGTTTCTAGGTCGCGTCTTTGGCGTGAAATAAGAGTCTACACTTGTTGTGTAGAACTAGTAGGGCCTTGTGCCAGTGTATGCACTCAATGTGCCTTATCTACTCTAGGTTGGCAGCGAGTTTTTGGCCTCGTCAAATGGTCGTTACCGCCTAGTGGGAGGATGAAGCTAAGTGTCGTCGGATTTATCATCTGGCGGCAACATAGTAGGGAAGCTGTGCTAAAGCAGGTATTTATGCTAGGTTGTACGCGGGGTACATATAGTGTTATCTTTCCGCTATATCACTGCTATGTTAAAGCAAATGGACTAGCTATTGCACTCTTTGCTAGTTGGTGCTTGTTAGAATACAAGTCTCCTGTATAGATTTCTGATATTATTTCGGAAAAATTTCTAGATGCTTATGGTAATCAGGGGTTTAGGCTCAATGTCCCCCCCTTGTATTCGACAGTTTCCTTAATCAAGGCTTGAGGGCAGCTCCACCAGCCCTTCATTCAAAAAAAAAAAAAATTGCATATATTAAGCAACAGATAAGTTTACATCAGCATTAAGTACATCAGATAGCCATTGTGGTCTATCCACAACCTAAATTTGAAATGCAGGAAACAAAAGTGCTTTCCTAGCTAAAATGTGCGCTGCTTGGTTACATTTCCTAGGGCTATATGTATAAAACAATAAAGAGAAGAGGTGGAATAGGGCTTTCACCTCCTCCACTAATGCTCCTTCAACCGACAGATTTGTCTTCTGATCATTTAAGTCTTGAACAACTACAAGTGCATCCATTTCCAATATAAGAGAGACCACAGTGAATCCCCTTTGCCTAATAGTTTGGAGACCCAGAAAAGCCGCATAAAGTTCTGCTGCCTTAGCACTGAAATCACCTCTTAAGCCCTTTGATACAGCCAACAATAAATCTCCACGGTGATTCAGTAAAACAGCCCATATCCCTCTCACGCCGGCATTAGTATCAACAGCCCCATCCACATTTAATTTCAAAGAGGGAAAATTGGGTCTCACCCAATGTTCCGATGTAGATGCAAGTTCAATAGAGGAACGAAGAGGCATATTGGCAGAAACATAATCAGTAAACAATCTTTGGGCCTGGGAAAAGATAACTTGTGCATTTACAAATTTATGACAAAATAACTCCTCATTTCGTGCCTTCCAGATTCGGTGACACAAACAGACTGCAAAAACCAATTCATCCAAGGTTAGAACTGAAATAGCATGTCAAAAAAGTTCGAAAAAAAAAAGTCAAAAACAGCAGATAAGGAAGAAGATGCTGACCAAGATCCGGACCAGAGCTCCGACCTAGCTAGCTGGAATTCCACACATGGAAACCAGAGATTTTTTCCTTCAATTTGAGCCCAAAGTGCACCTGCTCTTCAACCCCCAATTTCCCATTGAAAATCTCATTGGTTCAATCCAATTTTGGAGATTGGTTTTTGGTTTGCGTTGGCATCAGAGAGAGAGAGAGAGAGAGAGAATTAAGTTACCCTTTGAAAAATGAATAAAATTAGAGTTAACGGTGTTAGTGACGGCATGTACTAAAAGTGTGTCAGGTGTGTAAATCCATGTACTTATGTGATAGTTTTGAAAAGTCGGCAACCTTAATTCTCAGTGGACTTAAGTTCATGTATTGTTCTTAAAAATTTCCCTTTTCGTAATTATATCATTTTATTTTCATGGGCATGTGTTTGGTTTCGGAAATGGATTGTGAATTATTTACTTGACTTAGTATTCGGTATGAATTTCAGGATTGGATTGGCTTTATGATTTGATTTGATATTAAGCTTTTCAATGAATCTTTTCGAAACCTGAATATTATTTGAGTTATGAAATTCATTAATCTCGCATATTGGATCATCGATTTGAAAATCTTACTAACTATATTAACCACATTTTGTTGACATATTTTCGAGAATGATTTTGACTAGTGTTCTCCGAGTGCGGTTGGGAATCGTACTCATGTTTGCGGTTCACGATTATTTATTTTATGCGAGATTTTTGGGAAAATATTTTATGTTGATCTTAAATTTTTTTCTTCACCATACTTGGGTTGTCATATATTATTGCTAGCTAGCTCAGTGCTCCTCCTCCTCACAATACCTTGTGGGTTGCAATTGAGCCCTTAGCCTGGGAGGCTATTATTATAGGAGCCTGGGAGGCTCTTTTTACTGTATGGTGACTTTTTCCCCATTCTAAACTTTTATGCAACCAGTAGGGCTAGTTCGTTTTTACAAATTTTCATTTTAAAGAAAAGTGTTTTATAAACGTTGCATGTATCAAGGCTTTTAAAGGGAAAAAAAACATGGGAAAGTATAAATTTCTCTTTCATTTTGATTATCAGGAATATTTTTTTTTTCTTCACTCAAGCTAACGTTTTTACATGCTTTCCCACTGGGCCCTTTGTTTTCAAATTTCTAGTTCGCAGAGTTGCTGTTCGGCTTTAGGAGTTGAGGCTTAGCACCACCGCTGTCATATTTCATTCGTAGGTTACCTGTTAACCTACTTAGCATAATTCCTTTTATTTCCTTTAGAATGCTTTGATAACCATGGGATGCTAAATATTAGATGTTTGTAAGTTATGGGCTTATGAACTGACTTTAGAATTTCATGGAGATTATAATTGTTGTTGTAGACTTGAAATGTTAGATATTGTAGTATTAATCGGTTTTGATTTATCTAGATGTATGTTGTACTTGTGGTGGAGTTGGTTGTTATAGGGAGCAGGTTGACTCCAGGAGATGAGGGTGGACTTATTTAGAAGTGTAGATTTTGTTTCTTTTACAAGTTTGGGTTGTTCATTTTGTATGGCTATTACTACTCAACCAAATAAGACAACTTAAAATTCATGAATTAGGCCGTGATTAAGAAACAAGTGAATTGTGAGTCAGCCTGTCAAGATTTGTAAATGGCTAGATCTCGAGTCAACTAGCAGATTGGTCGAACTATGTTGACCAACAATTTGTAATAGAGATAAAATCACAACAAGGTCCATGTCTCATAAATCGCACCATATGTTCACCTTAGGGCTAGTCTTACTTCAATCATAACAGAAGGTGCTTATTCTCCAAAATGTTAGAGCATGTGGGATAGACTCCCACAACTAATAAATATTTTAAGTCATTTGCCCTTATAAGTGTTCGCTTGGAACACATGATAAATGGACTTAGACCCATACTTTGGGCCTCCATATTACATGTCAAAGATGGGCCTTGGGCCTTAATTAGGGTAGGGCTCTTGGGGTCTGGTGACTTAAATCATTAACTTTCTTTTTGCATTCTGTTTTTATCAAGTTCGGATAATTATCAACATCAGTTTTCTACAGATAATTATCAACAATAGTTAATGTTGGGTGCATCACGAGTATGAAAATGTATGCAATTTATGAATGATGTGCCCTACTCCCAAGATTAGGAGGTCAAGTTTTAGTAAATGGAAAAAGTAAGAGTATCGTACCTAAGGGATTTAGTAACTCTACCCTAGCTAGATCACCGCGAAAATAAACCTAGAAAACACATGCTAAGTCTACCTTTTTACAAATTCACAAGCTTAGCCCTTTGGAAGCTAAAGATCATGAGGATGGTATTTACAATTGTGGTAGTGAACGGTTTGGTTGATTTTAATTTTTATGAAGTAAATTAAGTTGCATAAAATAAAATAAACAAATAAAAATGTAGAGACTAAATCAATAAGAAGAATAGAGACTTAGGCATCACACCTAACCTTACTCATGCACAAAATATAACCCATATATTTGATGTAATAACATGCTTTGACAAACTTCCCCTTAGTGCTTTGGTGAAGCTACCAAGAAACCAACTAATCATGCAATTTAACAATCTCTTTTGAAGCAAAGCTAAATTACACGACCTTTATACCATTCAAATCTTCCGGATCCTAAATGGCCTATGGTGCCGTGAGCCTAAATTCTTTCGGAACCTAAACTCACAACATCATGCTTTAATTTCAAGGTAAGAAATTCAAGCAACTTAATTAGTTCTTCCCGTAGGAATAGGCTAAGCCACCACCTATTTAGCTACACATGCTCACGGAATCAAGAGTTTATCAAGTTCATGTTTCCAATTCATTAATTTCCTAAAGCATGCTTCTAGGTGATAAATCTATAAACACACTTAGGATACATAAAAGTATAGTAGCCAAAAGATTCATAACATGCATAAACATCAAACCACATGGAAATTTACATTATTTGCACATAAGATTGGCTAGGGAAAATCCAACTACTCACAACACATATTATTACAAATACAAGCCATGAACATCAAATTAAAGAGAGAAGAAGAGAAAAAGAGAAGAACTACCCAACCTTCCACCTAGCTCTCAAAGATGTCAAATGATGAGAGAATTGCTTCAAGGTATGGGATTTTCGGTTTTACAACCCAAAACACCATACACATCCACAAAACTCAAGAACAAAGAAGAACAAAGGCTTGGATGTGTGAAAGCAAGTTTTGTGATTGATTTAGAGTGTGTAGTAACTTCGGTTTTGGTGAAACCCAAGTACCTACACACCTATTTCTCACACAAACTCAAAGAACTATGTACAAGGTATGAAAAACTAACCTAAAACTAAAGAAAAGAGAGAATTTGATGCTCCAAAATGGGAGAGCCAAGGGGATCCACGGTTTTGGGAGAAAGGAAGGGCTATTTAAAGGCCAAGGCAATCCAAATCAAGGGTGGAGATCAAAATGAATGAAGGGCTAGATGTGATTGACAAATGTGTAAGCACAAATTATGGATCTAGTCTTTGACTCCATATAGAAATGACTTAGAAAGCCCATAGATATTTTGGTGGAGGAGAAAAAGTAAGGGTAGAAAGGTCATTGTGTAGGGGAACAAGGTAATAAATGGGAGACAAAGGTGTAAGGTGTTGTTAACGTTAGTGACCGAGGGGGTCTCTAGTTAGCTTAAGTGAGAGAGAGAGGGAGAGATTGACACGAGATGTATAGTGGTTCACCTCCCGCCTTAGCGGGAGACTACGTCCACTTGAAAGCTTATACTAGTGTGTTGAGCCTTGCGGCCCAAGAGGGATTACAAAGGATGTAATGAGATGTGTTGAGTTGTGGGAGGAGAGTTCCTTTTATAGGTGAAGGAAGCCATCTCCTTTACATGGTTTTTGATGTGGGACAAGCAAACAACTATTCTAATGTAGAAACTATTCTAGTGTAGAAATGCCTAGTTTGTGGAGGCAACTTTGCAAGGCCGGAAAGGTGGCTTCCCGGCGACGGATTTGCGACTTCTGGATACCGTAACGTAGCTTGAACATAGGGCGACAAGATGCAAGTAGCGGTTGGGCCTCACCATGGCTTGTGGGTGTCCCAAAGAGGGTGTTACTTATGCTTGGTGAGATAGCAAACTAGCTTGCTAGTAGAGGTATCTACAGGTGTAAAAATAAGATCACTTGTCAACTTTCAAATTTTGAATTTCAAAATAACCTACACCTAAAGTCTTCCCACCTAAAGTCTCTAACCCTATTCAGCTCTTCCTTGTCCTCCACACATGTTCTCGGTGTAAAAATAAGATCACATGTTCTTGGCTGGAAATGTCCGGAATCCGGCGTTGACCACCGTTGACCCGTTTGCTCACTTTCTTCTCCTTTCTTCCTTCAATTGAATCTCCACCGAGAGTTCGGAATTAGCCTTTGACTTCTTCATACCAAATATTACTCCATGAGTGTAGATCATCTTGGTAAAATTTTAGAGCCTAATTCGCCGTGGTTTTCCCGGAAATGCTGCCGGAATCAGTACAGATCCGGTTTTGCAGTTTTTGTCTTCTAGTGCAGAAATTTGCACCAATATTTTGAAGTCCTTCCACTCCGAACTAGCTCTTGATCTCTTCATAAGAAATGATCCTTAGGATGTTTATAATGGATCTGGAAATTTTTAGCTCATTTGGAGTTCATTTGGTCAGGCTTCCACCCCTCCTTCCTTATCTAGCTCGCTTTCTCCTAGCCGGAGTAGGAAAATGTGCTAAAGTTGAGTTTTTAGTGCATTTCCATGCTTCTCCATTATTTCCTAGCATGATAAGGAAAAAATAATAAATAAATATAAATAAACACAAAGGTTAAGCAAAAGTGCAAGATTAGGAGAATAATTACTAGATAATTATGGACCTAACAGTTAACACTGTTGATTTGAGTTTAAATTTGAATGAACATGTTCAACTGTTCATTCGTTGTCTTTATATATAGAGTAGGAGAACAAACATAGATGACCACTTCTCCTCTCCTCTCCCCCTCCTTATTTCTATTGAGAAACACTGAGTAGAGTTTGCTAGGATTCTAGTCGAAGTGCATCGACTTGAATCTGATAGTTGTATCCTACAAGATAGACGTCCACAAACTACATGCACAAGAGTAGGGACGAAATTCTGTCTTAGGAGATTGCTACAACCAAGTCTCTATCACACTCGACCAAGTGGTATCTTTCACTTATGTTTTGTATTTTGAGTTCGTTGTGTTTGCTTCAATCATAGAATAGAATCGCTATATTACTGCAATCCTATTTATAGGATTGATACTTCATTGCTTTCCTATACGTAACTTCATTATATGTTTCTGTAAGTTTTTGTTTTTCTAGGATTGATAACACACTTGCAATCCTTGGATGGAAATATATATATTTGTTATGAACAACATTTTATTCTTTGTAGGATTGATCTGCATCTTACTATCCCTCTATTCTAAGTTTCTAACAATCTAAGACAGGATCCCTTTTTCTTTTATTGTTGGAGCATGTGGGATAGACTTCCACATCTAATAAATGTTTTAAGTCAATTGTCCTTATAAGTGTTCACTTGGAACACATGATAAATAGACTTAGACCCATACGTTGGGCCTCCATATTTAAATGTCAAAGATGGGCCTTAGGCCTTAGGGTGGGGTTCTTGGGCTCTGCTGACTTAAATCAGAAACTTTCTTTTTGCATTCTGTTTTTATCAAGTTCGGATAATTATCAACATCAGCAACTGTTCATTCGTTGTCTTTATGTATAGAACACGAGAACAAACATAGATGAACGCTTCTCCTCTCCTCTCCCCCTCCTTATTTCTATTGAGAAACACTGAGTAGGGTTTGCCAAGATTCTAGTCGAATTGCATCGACTTAAATCTGATAGTTGTATCCTGCAAGATAGACGTCCAAGAACTAAATGCACAAGATTAGGGACAAAATTTTGTCTTAGGAGATTGCTACAAGCTCTACACTCCTGACCAATTAGTATCTTTCACTTATCTTTCGTATTTTGATTTCGTTATATTTGCTTCAATCATAGAATATGATCGTTATATTACTGCAATCCTATTCATAGAATTGATACTTCATTGCTTTCCTGTACGTAACTTTCATTATATGTTTCTGTAAGTTTTTATTTTTCTAGGATTGATAACATATTTGCAATTCTTTGACAGAAATATATATATTTGTTACGAACTACATTACTTTAAGTCAATTGTCCTTATAAGTGTTCACTTGGAACACATGATAAATGGACTTAGACCCATACGTTGGGCCTCCATATTTAAATGTCAAAGATGGGCCTTGGGCCTTAGGGTGGGGCTTTTGGGCTCTGGTGACTTAAATTAGAAACTTTCTTTTTGCATTCTGTTTATTTACTTGGAATTGATAAAATTAGGAATCAGAGACTAACTGGAATGGGAGAATGAATGAAATGGTATGGGAATATTTCATTTCCATCAAGATGTTTACTCACTGTATGGAATCGGAATAAGAATATAACTTATTACAATTGATGTTGTTTATTAATGTTCATGAATCGGAATTAAAACTAGTTCGATTACTAAAATACCCCTACAAAAATAAATGTTCGTGAAAAAATTAATATAAGGGCTAAATACAAATTACTACCCTGTTGTTTAGGTCCAAAATCAATTCAGTCCCTGAACTTCTAATTTCATCAAAAACACCCCTGCACTTTCAATTTTGATCTAATAGGTCCAATTTGTTAGTTTTCCGACAATTGAGTTATTTAACTTGTTAATGTGCCTCATATATGGCCTATGTTTTATGATGTGGTGTCGAGGTGGTCTGCATAGTCAATTTAGGAGTGAGTCCTACTATTAAAAATAAATAGTTTTTCAACAAATAATCCAACTATAACTTGAACCCATAACAGAATATTAACGAATTGGACCTATTAGATCAAAATTGAAAGTGCAGGGGTGTTTTTGATGAAATTAGAAGTCCAGGGACTGAATTGATTTTGGACCTAAACCACAGGGTACTAACTAGTATTTAGCCCTTAATATAATTTTAGGGTTATGGGTAATTTGGAGTTATTGAAAATACATTAGGATATTTTGGGTAAAAAAATGCATTCTTAAGACTTTGATTCTTAAACCCATACCCCTCCTGCGTATCAAACTCTAGATTATTCAGGAATCGATTTTTGAAATAAGATAGAACCCACACCCATTTCAATACCTATATAAGTCAGTGAACGCAAGAAAACTCATACATTGGAATCATTCCCTTCATTTCAATTCTCATTTCAAGTAAGTAAACGTGTCATTAATGTAAGTCTGATAACATATACATCTTATCAGAAGTTCATTATTCCAATCAATAATCATGCTTCATGAAAACTTTCAGAAAATGGTAACCGAACACAATTCGTATCACCACACACATTCGACAAGATTCCATTGACAAAATTCAATAATCTTGCAGAACGTTTTTGTAGGTGGAAACAACCCAGCTGGCTTCTTGATGGTACATACCACTGTAGTAAGCAATTAAGAGCAACTCCAACAGCTTCTTCATATTTTGATTTTTCTCTATTTTGAGGAAAAATGAGTCTCTTTTGCTCCAACAGATTCACTATAACTATCCACATTTTAGGGATAGTGAAAAAAGAGAAAATCAAATTTCCTAAATTTACAGCAATTTCTAAAATTTTAAGGAATAATTATGGAGATTGTAGAGATTGTTGTAAAATAAAGAATATGTTGGAACTGGAGTTGGAGAAGAAAAATAGGCTAATGCTTTGACTTTTGCTTCTCTATAATACAGAAATTTAGGGAAGTTGTTGAAGTTGCTCTTTTTTCTTCTCCATCTCCAACAGTTTTCCTATTCTGCAACAATATCTAAAATCTCCATAATTCTTCCTTAAAATTTTAGAGATTGCTGTAAATTTAGGAAATTTGATCTTCTCTTTCCTCACTTTCCTTAAAATGGAGATAGTTATAGAGAATCTGTTAGAGCAAAACAGACTCATTTTTCTCTAAAATAGAAAAAAATCAAAATATAAGAAGCTGTTGGAGTTGCTCTATGCATCCATTTGTTCACTTAACGAAGGGGACAAAAAACATGAACCGGAACAAATGCAAAAGCTTATCAGCACCCACCCGGGTGCCAAGATCAATAGTAGGCACTCAGTATTTGGCAGCAACACAATGTCGACAAAAACATTCACAGCCATCCGCTTAAGTAAAGTCTATCTATGTAACCATAACTGAAAACATTACATCCAATCACAGGACTAGCCAATGGAAATTATGTCCCACTTCTTTGAAAGAAGCCCTGAACAGAACTAAGCTATCATACTGCAAAACGGAGGACCTTACAACTGCCCCTGGTCTCTCCTCAATTCAATCATAACCAACATACTTACCTAGATTTGGTGCTCCCCTGTGCATACTGCCACATCACTCAGACCTCGACCCTGAAAAATTTTCGCACTGAAATTTAAGCTACTAGCTAAATAGCAATCAATAATCTGCTACACCATATTCACAATTCCAACATCTACATTCCATACCAAGCCAAAAAAAAAAACCCAAAGATTTACAAGTTCCACATCCCAAGAACCATCATAAATGATGTCACTTACATGAACCTGAATAAGTATGGTATATTGTGCTATGAGGCCTACCCAGGAAGGTAACTATTCTAATCCTTTTAACTTGCTTGAAGAGTAAGACTACTCACCATATGCAATCGCTGATTAACATTTAGTATCGATTGTAACCTCTCCCATAATCCTCATGTCTCTGACGCTGGAACTCACCAAAATTGTCATGAGGTCTTGAAGGATAATTTTCCATAGCGTGTGGGTACCTGCTCCTTGAATCCATTGCTAAAGTAGGCCCGGAATAATGAGGATTAGCTGCTGGGCCGTCATATTCAGCGTAATTGTGTGATTTGTAACTACCAAAACCTGCGGTGGGCATTTGCTGATGAGCCTGTTGTTGACGTCTCTGGGCATCAAGCTGAAGAAAATTCTCCCACTGTTTTGCATGCATGCCCCTCAAGGTAGCCAGTTTCTTCATGTAGTTCTCTCGCATTTCCCTAATGGCCTTTTACCGTATAACAAAAAGTCAGACATCTTAAACTTGTATAGATTTCAAGTTAAGAAATAGGCATGGTAAACAATTTGTATAGTTTACCTGGTTTAGATCGAAATCGGATGGTTAAATACATGTAACATCACTTCATACATGAATACAATTAAAAGTTTATTTTCCGAGAGTTATCAGGTAATCCATACCTCACGATGTTTGTAATTTTCTTCATCTTCTTCTTTGTCACGAATTCTTCCAAGCTCCATCGCCTCTCTTTTGTACTCCAATTCTAATTCTTCTAATGTCTGTGGGACGGTTGGGTAATCAAACTGATGACCAGATTGCACATCAGATCCCTTTTTATCAGATTCCCATCCATCATTTCTATAAGTGGCCATGCTCTGATTATGACCATCATATGAATTATATGAGTTGCCCATGTAAGGGGCACGTGCTGGAGAATTTGAATGACTTGGCCGACCTCGAGCTCCGTCATTACCATAAGCTTCATGAAATGAAGAGGATGTTAAGCACTCGATTCAAGATGCTAACACAGATGGCAGCTTTAATTCAACATACTATCTTATATTCACAGAAAGACCATCTGAGGTAATTTTCTGGATATGCTTTCAGTAAATGATTTCATGTCCGAGACAACCCCATCAATTCAGATCAAACCATGAGAGTTACTCCAGAACTGTACACACAATGCTGAAGATAAGAACTTACCTCTTGCTGCAAACAAATGATAAGAAACAAGCTGATTCTTTCATAAATGGGAAATTTTTACAGGTAGCAGGTAGGAAATTCTATAGGAACCTAACAAGCTACCAACATGAGTCAGCAGCTTCCTATATACACCGTAAGCATATCCTATGCTGGCCCTACCTTGTGGAGAACCCCTGGAAAATTTTTGCATATTTTGACGTATACGGTCTTCAACAAACTTCTCCTGCCTGTGAAACCTTGGTTGAAAGTTTGATCCATTACGAGGACCAGAATGAGACCTCTGGGATTCAGAGCGGTGTAACCGTGAACCAACAGGGCTTCGCTCGGGTGACCTTGATCTAGTCACTTGAGAACTACCCCGTTGTTCACCTTCCTCTCTCATCATCTTGTGCACAGCATCCACGCCTTTCCTTAATATTAACCTATCTTTGCCACTGACAATGATGAATTTCTCGTCCATCTTAATATTGCAGCCAATATCCTTTTCAATCCTGTTTATCACTTTCTCTGTGAAAAGCGCTCTTACATGCTTTTCTCTAGCAGGTACCCTTTCAAAGAAATCTTGAGACTTGCGATTTGCTCCAAGAGTAGATGGGCACCCCTAGAGATTGCAAAAGTAATTAACATGTTATCACCAACAGAATGAAATTTTACTGTTACCATCTATTATCACCAAATTTAGCAACAGAAGAAACTTCAACAATTACGAAAGTGCTATGAGGATCTTTTAGTTTTATGGCCTTGTATTTATTTCTACCAAGAGTATGGCTTTGCAATGAAGTTCATAAACGATGCCAATTTGTTTGACAGAAAAAGGTGGCAGTCATTTTGGTGAAAGTATTTAACAGAGCACCAAGTTAGCATGAAGCACTGCAGAGTGCAGACATAAATCAAAATGGCCAAATAACCAGTGTGCACTCCAATTATCAATTTAGTTACAAGTCGTCTTAGTTATAAACATATTATCAACAGCATAAATTACAAAGAACCTACTAATTTCCTAAACAGTTGTGCCTAACAGAAGTACTGGACCTCAGCCCAAGAAAAAAGTGTTTTATAGCTAAGCAATTGAAAAAAAAATGCATGTGTGAGTATGTATACACATAACCAGATATTAAAAAAAAAAAAACCAATCCTAAATATACCTGAGTAAAGTGCCCCGATTCTCCGCATATTTTGCAAATCAGTTCCTCTTCCTTCCTCTTCTTCCAATTCCTCTCAGTAGCTTTTGACTTTGCCTCCCAAACCTTAGCTTCCCGGCTAGTGAAATCAGTCGGGACAGCATTCGGGTCGCGAGCTTCCTCTTCCTCATCAGACCCAGCAAGGGACCTCTTATTCGGTTTTGCTCTGTCCTGTGTGTTTGTGGCATTTGACCCAGGAGGGCCAGTGTACTCCTTGTACAGCTCGCTAAAATCATCATCAATATCCGGGTCTGGTTTAGGTTCCATCTAACTCAAATATAAACCCTAACATTGCAAAACCACAAACCAAACCTTAAATCAATATGCTACTACCATCAAATTGCATACAAGAGAATCATCCAAGAACATAGCTTAGGCACAGTCCCAAACAAAGGCTTATTGATATTGCAGCAATCCCTAATTCGATTAAGCTCAATCACTAAGCAAAACAGTTGTATAAAATTTCTAAACCCATAACAATGTCTGTTCATCTGGGTAAAAAAACAAAACTTGAATCGATTAAGGCTTCGACAAATTGCACAAGGGTTTGGATTAAATCTGGTTCAGGAATAAAAGAAGAAGCGAAGAAAGAAATTACCTGCAAGAGTGAAAGAGAATGGAGCCGCACTGGAACTAGGGCTCGGTCTTTTTTACGTTTTCCACCCTCTGCTATCTGCTCTGGAGGTTTATCTTTTTTATTTCTTTTCTTTATTTGGTCACCCCTAATTCCTTTTAATTTTAAATCCACCCCGCCCCTGAGATTTGAGCTTATTCGGATCCCACCTTTCCTATTTTAGTTTATTTAACCAGCACCCGGTTCTACTTTTAAAAGTTAGAAACATTTTTTTATTATTTTTTTTTTAATCCCAGAGGGGGAGGTTAGCATTGTTAGAGCAAGTTCACCAGGCAACCTTATGCCCGGGCACCACGTCAAAATGAGGCTTGGGGGCAAGGATTTTCCACTGTTCATCCTTCCACCGGATCTGGGGCAAGACCACATGCAGTGGGAGGCCCAGGGCACCATCTCGGGCACCATGGTGACTGAGGCCGTGACCCAAGCTGCCACGCTGGCCCAAGAAGAAGAGGAGAGGGGAGACGCGCGTAGCCGAAGAACTGAAGGCCAACCGCGTGTCTTCTAGCGGCGACAAGACAGCAGGCGCGTAGCCGCCAGAGTTTTGTCGTGTAGTGGCGTGGGGGTACGACGTGGCTTGTAGCCGTTGGGCTACTTTGCAGTTTAAATGCAGATCTGGACCGTTGATTTTGATAATTAAAGGGATCTGACGGCTATAAATCTGGTACAAGAGGTTTAAAAAAAAAAAAAAAAAAACCGTTAGATTACAACGGTAACAAAAAAAATATAACCACAATTTCCTATAAATACCTCACCTCCTATTTTACTTCTCACACCAAAAAAATCATCATTCTTCCTCAAAATTTTTTCACACTTTTCAAAAACTTTGTCGGTGGTGTACTTGTGATAAAAGTGTCGGTGGAGTTAAAAAAAAAAAGTGTGTCGGTGGACATAGAATTTGTCTACCAATAAAATTTTCTTTGGTTGCATTTTCAAATTGTTTATCAATACTATTTATTTACATCATACATTTCTCATTTTCCAAAAAAATAATAATAAAATATTCGATGAACAGTAACTAACTGGTGACCCTGACCCAACGGGTGGAAGCAAAGATCCAGTGGCAGTGAATAGTTTCCTGCCCTGGTGACCCAACGGGTGAACTTGTTCTTAGCAACACACACACTCATGGAGTGTATCCCAGCAGAGCTGGACTATTCCCTCCAACGAGGGGCCCACCAACAGGCAACAAGCACAAAGGCCCCGGCCACCACTGGTCACTAGGTGTGGGAGAGAGGGCTCGAACTCGGATGTGGGGGTTCCACACCTGGAGGTTCTACCACCCCAACCCCACCATAACCTTGGTAGTTTAAAAAGTTAGAAACTTGGGAGCTTCGTTACTGTTTTTTGTATAAATTAAATTAAATACAAATAATACATATGTTTAAGAATTTTCCAGGGCTAAATATTGTTTAGTATCCTGTGGTTTGTGCCCAACATCAATTCTGTTCCTTACCTTTCAATTTTCATCAAAAACACCCATGCATTATCAAATCTCATCAAATAGATCCTTCTGTCATTCCTCCGTCAACTGCAGCCGTTAACTTGCTGACGTGGCGTTCCATGTCAGCAAAAGTGGGGCCCACATAGAAATCAAGTTACCAAAATGACCCTTGCTCTTAAATGTCTTATTCTGACTCCCTCGCCATTCTCACCCTTCTTTTCTTCTCTTCTTCTTCGTTTCTGCTCAGGCTCGGAGACGGCCGCTCAGCCCACCTCCGCCGCTCCCCACCGACAGTCCGCGGCACGACCTCGTTTGCAAAGCCACCCAAATCATCCTCGTCTGCTCTACCTCCGATCCTCAAATCCCTAAACGCCGACCTCGCCCTCCCAATTTCCGAAACGACTCCGCTCCGGCGAGGACAGCTCG
Source organism: Rosa rugosa (assembly GCF_958449725.1). Taxonomy (NCBI): domain Eukaryota; kingdom Viridiplantae; phylum Streptophyta; class Magnoliopsida; order Rosales; family Rosaceae; genus Rosa; species Rosa rugosa. Next base: position 28,988,506 of record NC_084826.1, read on the forward strand.
CAGATTTCTGGGACCAAGTCGAAGTTGCACCGCCGCTGTTAGCTTCCTCGCGGCGGAGTGAAGAGGAGCCCGGTCCTCCCTTCTTCGAACTAGCAGCGACGACGGCTGGACGAAACCCGAAAGCTTCTCGGGGTTTCACGCATATTTTTCGACTCCGGCCAGGGTTGCAAGCTAGACCGGTGGCGCTAGCTTTGTCTTGGCGAGATGAAGAAGCTATGGTACCTTCTTGTCCATCTGTCAACTTGGGAGAGAGAATCGAAGAGGAGAAGATGGTGGAGTTTTCCGGCGAATTTCCATGTTTTCCGGTAACGTTTGGTTTCAACTCAGGTTCAAACTTGTTTCCCTTGCCAAGCTCTACCTCGCTATATACTTGAATATATTTAAGTTTGGAGGAGATTAGCAGAAATTGGAATTTTGGAGTTACTGAACCACCGTGGTTCACTGTTCACGGTGGTGGTTTTGGTCTTTCTTGACCAATTTCCGACCATGACATGATACAGTGAGCAGAAATTGATGATTTGATGTTTCTGGAATCGTTGAAGTTGTAGAGTTGGATATGCAAAGTTAGGCTGCAGACGTTTTGGGTTTTCTGGATATTATTGAGGCATTTGGTTTGATATTCATGTTGGTTTGTTGGTTTGATTGTCTGGATATTGCGGAGACGGTGGAGCTCGCAGCCACCAGCGGTTGGCGAGGGAGCTTCTTGAACTTATCGGAGACTAACCGTCCATATCTGCATAACTTGGATTGCCGAATTGAGAACTGAATCCCAAAATCTTGTCGAGACTTTGTTAATTGAGAGCGAATGGAAGGAGAGAAGAAACCGGAGAAACAGAAATAAGTGGTGATGATGATGGAGAATGAAATTAACTTATTTTAATACCACGGTCATTTTGGTAACTTGATTTCTATGTGGGCCCCACTTTTGCTGACATGGCACGCCACATCAGCGAGTTAACGACTGCAGTTGACGGAGGAATGACGGAATGATCTATTTGACGAGATTTGATAATGCAGGGGTGTTTTTGATGAAATTGAAAGGCGAGTGACTGCATTAATGTTGGGCACAAACCACAAGGTACTAAACAATATTTAGCCTAATTTTCTAAAAAAACTTATGTGCTTTATATTTTCTAAAATAACTCGTTAAATTTTTCGTTCTTTTGTACACTTGGTTGGGTAATATTTTCTTAAGACATATCATTAATAGACATACTTTTCTCATCTTTATCTCATAAGTGATATGCTCATGATTTGCAAATCATTTTGTCAAATGAATGAGTCGGTGTTCATTTATGAACCAGGGATCTTTCTTTCAAACTAGCAAATCATTTTGTCAAATGAATGAGTCAGTGTTCATTTTAAACCAATTGTTCTTCTCTAAAACTTTTATATATGGTCCTTTTGTTGTAATCACGTGTTATGACCTTCTTTTGTGATTGTAACCGATCATATGCATCTAGTTTTGTTTGGTCAAAGTCTTTTAATTCTTGTAACGTAGCTTGATTATACTCACATTTCAAAAATTCGTAGCAATTTTTTCTTGTGCGAAATCTATTAACTCATAAATATTTTGTTATAGCTGATCCGGGTGCAGATCGCTACTTATGGATGCGTAGCGCTAGCATCACATGTCAAAAAATACAAAGGGCGTCAGATGGGAGACCGAGGTTGGCGGTCCTCTCTGCTCTAATGCTTAAGTCAGTCAATGTATTTAAATTGACAGAGTAACGTTAGACAAGTATTTAATGCGTAATCAATGAAGAGAGAGGAATAGACCTTTTATAGGTGAAGAGGAGACTGATCTCTTTCTGATTTCCAATGTGGGACTGATGGGCATCATTTAGCAGCTTCTGATATCTCAGCGAGGTGATCTTCACGCGGCGAGTGGCGGCGCGTTAGAGGTGATATCTGCCTAAGCCTTAGCTCAGGTGGTAGTCTGTGTAACGGTGTTTCCAGAGGTTAGACCTTTAACGGCGCTAGTGCCTCTGGCGGTGATGTGGGACTGACCCAATATAGCTAATTATGCTTAGACAAATGCTCATGTAAGTACATATTTCATAACGGGTCTCACTTCTGAATCAACTTTTTGCCGGTCTCACTTCTGAATCAACTTTTTGTAGAACACAAAAACATGGCATAACCACCTTGATGCAATTTTTTACATGCTCCCAAAAGTACCTATCATGAAGCACGTATTCCTTTGCGTAAAGACCATCCCTATTTTTTTTTTTTTTCATCTTGGGAGAGGATCCTCTCCTAAGCACCTTAATCACCTGAGCTACCTAAGCTTTCAACCAGGTAATGACACGTGTAAAAAGAACATCTAATGGTTTACATAGTGCCACGTAGTGATTTTGACTCTTCCAACTCTAACTCTCTCTCTCTCTCTCTCTCTCTCTCTCAGAACCCACAGAACCTCCGCCCTCAGAACCCACAGAGCCTCCACCGTTTGCTCTCTAAATCGAGCTTCATTGGTGAAATCCTAGCCTCATCCTCACCGACGACGCCGTCCTTAGCTTTAGCTTCTTTAATGTCGTTACCAAATTCCGACTTCTCATCCGATTTGAAATCGTTGTTCATTACAGAGATCTCAATCACAAACAAGTTCGCAAAGAATTTTCTCTCTCTCTTTTTACTCGTCTTTATGGGTTATGGTGGTTGCTAAATTTCCTTTTGGGATTGGTTGTGATTGAATTGATGGGATGAAATTGGTTGGGATTCAATTTTTGGGTTCGATTTCTGAGGCTGGGTGTTCCACTAATGGGTTTGTTCCCTGTAAAATTTCATTAATTAATACTTGGGTATGAACGACCCATTGGAAGATGACGTGAGGCAGCTAGTAACAAACATTGAGAAGAGATTGATTATGAATGACCGAAGGCATACCATGGGTTCTCATTCATAATCAATGTTTCCTCATCAGTTAAGTTTGGTCTCTCTCTCTCCCTCTCTCTCTCTCTCTCTCTATCTCTCTCTCTTTTTCAGAAAATCAAATTAATTCCCTATCAAATTTCATTGAAACCCACTTGATTAGCTATTATGTGCATTGGTGCTGAGTGAAGTGAAACAAGAACAGAAGGAAGAAAGAGAGGGAGTCCATGAATGATGCCATCTTGCATATTGAAACAGACTCATCAGTTCCCAGTATATTAGTTTGCATATATCCAATATTTCTAGCAACTTTTCTCTTGTTTAGTCTCAGCCTGGGGACAGATTCGTAAAGAACAAAGGGGAGAGAGAGAGTGAGAGAGAGAGAGGCGTGAAGGAAGAGACGAATAGCTAGAGAAGAAAAAGAGAAGAAGACAAGTTAAAGCTTGTTTTAGACCGTTGGATTCATTATATCCACGTGTCATTGTCTAGTTAAAAGCTTAGGTAGGTCAGGTGATTAAGTTGCTGAGGAGAGGATCCTCTCCCTTTCATCTTCACTCTCCTACTATTTATGGGATCAAAAAATAGCAACAAAGCCATACTTTCACTTTTGTGAGCTTTGAAGTATAAGATAAGCAATGATGATCCGATGAGTGCCTGTAAATGAACTTGGTTATGTGCTGTGCTTTTTTAATTGTTGACTCAAAAACTTTCATCTTGCAAATATCTTCTAGCATCAAGTCAAGGCAATGTGCTGCTCAAGGAATTCAATAGAATTCTTCCTTTCATCCATAAGTATCTTGCGTTACATAATTAGAACTATTATCAGTGACAATTTGAACCACATTCTCCTCCCCAATTTCATTCATAGCTTCTTCTAATAAAGTCTGTAGTTTTTTTTTTTGGTATTGAAGACATCAAATTACTTTAATGACTACCTTTAGGGGTATCGCCAGAAAATTTAGAATAATTTCGTCAATCTAACCGTCAGTCATAATGGTGCATCTAAAAATTCCTAATTTTTTATATTCGTTTGTCATGTTTTTCACCTCAGCAACTTCTTCTTTCAAAATCCAAGGTCTCAACTCATAAGGAATTGGGGCTTCAAAATCAGGGCCTTAATTAAAAACTGCCTCCTTTTTTCCTTGATAATAAGAAATACTTACCGCATTGAATGGAATTCCATTAATATACTTATATACTACCACCACCCAATAACTCGACAAACATTTCAGTTTTTTTTTTTTTTTTTTTATACAAAATCTCATGTTACTTGCCGACATCAACAGTAACATGCTTGTCAGCAATAAAGTCCAAACACCATGGCGACTCCAACAAATCATCAAAGACATAAGGGAAATTGCAAAAAAATTTTGCTCAATTACTTTCACTCATATCCTAAGAGAAGCGAACTTTGCAGCGGACGCGTGTGCAAACATTGGCCACTCAATCCAAGGAGAGAAATTCTGGGAGTTGCATATTCCTCCAAGAATCACAAGAGCTACTCTATTTGATAATCTAGGCTCTGGTTGCCCTAGAGGCACCAGCTTGTAACCTTCTCTTGTTTCTTATAAAAAAAAAAATAAACAACAACAACAGTAACATGCTTGTCCATTGGTCGTCTAGGCCTAGCCAGTGGAACCATAGAACATGAACTTGAACCAGCCAAAGTTTGAATACTTCCATTTGCACAATTGTTAACTGCAAGAAGCCTATTATTTCCAGACTTTGGCTTCCATTAATTCTTCTCTACCTTTTTTCTTCTGTACCTTTTTGTATAAAGCTTTGATGCATTTCTTCTTTAAATTTGTTGGGACTTTAAGACACTTATAAACATTCATTATTGTGCATGTCGATTGCTCTTTGAACCTAGCAACACCTCTAATGATCCAATATATGATCACAACATGAACATAAGAATTAGAATCTTTTTATTATCCAAGGATTTTTTTTTTTTGAGAATGAAGGAAACATTTTATTCCATAAAATACGATTACAAATGGGTAGGGCTGTAAGTAGGCTCGATACAGCTCGTGTTCGACTCGTATTCGGCTCGATTTTAGCTCGTTCGACTCGTGCTCGTAAGATAAACGAGCCAAGCTTGAGCTCAATATTAAGCTCGACAAAAAAACGAGCCGAGCTTGAGCAAGGATATATTCGGCTCGTCTAGCTCGTGAGTAGCTCATATTTTCCTAGCTTGTTAAAACTCGGCTCGTTTGTTAAAGCTCAACTAATGAAAATTTATACTATAAAAATATAATATTTCTAATTTCTTTTTATTACATTCCTTTTCAATTTGAAGAGAATCTGAAAATTTAAATAAAATATATTACAATCAATAACAATATTTGTGCAACAATTAAATCAAACCTTAGCAACCACTATAAAAAGAAAAGAATTGAGATCGGGCAGCCATAAGGTTTTCACTTTTCAAAGTCAAAACGCATAGAACGATTCTTAGAATTTTGATACTGAAGCTATTTTTGCCATGGAGCCACAACTAGGTAAGCTACTCGTTTTTTTTTTTTTTTTTTTTGAAATTAATGGGCTTTGGAACCCAGTCAAGCTGGGAGGCTCATCCCCACGCCTATGTTATTATTAATAATATTTTGCCGCATCGGGGGGGGGGGGGGGGGGGACGTAATACCTATACCCCGAGCATGCATAGTTGCTTTACAAATATCCTCATAGAGAACATCCTGTAAGAAATCAGGAGCCTCAACTAAAGAAAGATCCACAACATGATCTAGACTAGCAAAGTGCGCTAATCTATTAGCTACACTATTTGCTTCACGATAAACATGTCGAATTCTAATATAATCAAAAGCTTGCATATAGTCTCTACAATCATCAAGAATTCGACTAACCTCTGAGTTATCCTCCGCTTGGCTATTCATGGCAGCAACAAGGATGGAACAATCACTCTCTATTTCCACCTCCTTCCAACCCTGATGAAGTGCTAAAAGCAATCCTGCTCTGCAGGCCTCAACTTCACTATGAAGAGCTGAACTCAAATGAGGGATCATTCTGGACCATGCTCCTTTGAAGTTGCCAGTATCATCACGGATTACAACCCCAATGCCACCTCTCCCATCAGAGCTCCGGTAAGCACCATCAATGTTTATTTTTAGTCTCCCCCTAGGAGGAAACATCCATTTTGGAGCAACCCCTCTAGTCTTCTTTGCTGGCACCTTTAGAGGATGAAGACGTTGATACTCAAAGAGCAAATGCATGGCCCAACTAACTGCATGCATGGGGTTGAACGTCCCCCCATCCCATACTAATCTATTTCTTTCTGACCAAATAGTCCAAAGTAGCATAAAAAACACATCAACTTGTTGCCTGGTGAGCATGTCTAGCATATCAAGAACCCAATTCTTAATAGACGTAGTTGCATGGCTTCTAGCACGTAGCCCTAGAGAACTATATAACCAGAAACATGCAATAACATTGCAATCTTTAAAAACATGCAAACTAGTTTCAGTCTCACATCTACAAAAAACACATACCTGGTCATCTAACTGCACCCTTCTGCTCAGGCTAGCTTTCGTCGGAATAATATTCTTTATAGATCATGGGTCTTTTCTATAGTTTTGTGATTATATGTATTAATTGATTTTACAAATTTGAATTATTATTTTAAATTTTCTTTCTATCTTTTTTATTTTTTAAATTTAAAGTCAAATGAGCCAAGCCAAGCCTATTCAAGCTTGAGCTCGTCCAATAAATCAAGCCGAGCCGAGCCTGGCTAGGGCCTAAGAAAAATATTCAAGTCGAGCCGAGCTTGAGCATGGAAAAAAATTTTCAAGCTTTAGCCCGGCTCGAGCTCGATAAAAAAACAAATGAGCCGAACATGATCACCTTGGTATTCGCTCCGGCTCGGCTCATTTACACCTCTACAAATGGGAACACCCGGTGGTGGACATAAATTCCCCACTCGCCTCCCTAAGAACACCCTCAGTTATGGGTTCGTCATCCACGATGACATCCATGAGCCAAACGGGCCCAACCCCTAACCAACCTAATCGCCCCACAACTCGGGCTACAACATAAGACCACTTCCGAGAGTCACGAGTAATCCATGCAGGCAACATTACAAACAACCACTTCCCCTTCATCAACACCATGTCCCAAACCAACCAGACCACGTGCAAGAGCAAGTGACAGCCATGTTGACAACAAGATAACATCGAGAGTAAAACATATAGCCCCCAGAAATAACGCCATATCCACGGCACTTCATCCATACTAACCCAGGAGACAAAGCACATCCTTATAGCCAACCTCATGAAGAAAGCTACTCCCTTCAACACCATGACCCAAAACCGCCAAACCATGTGCAGGAGCTTCTCCCCATTACTTTGACCACAAAAAAGTAAATTGAAATCCCGGGAATAACATGACACACCTACCATACCAAGACTCCAGAACCCTAGCTCGAAAGAGTAAGGACTTATTAAACTAAGCCAAAAACCTAAATCAAAACGCCTCACCACAAAAACAACAGAAAGAAAACAACGAGAAACTAAATAATTAGACATTAAAGACCACCAGCAAGGCCCCAAAGCAAAGGCCTGGCCCAACCACCACTCCCCCCATGGACCCAGCGCTAGAGCCCACCAAGCATGCTGCCAGCGTGCTATGCCGTCACCACGCAGCCGCGCCGCAACCAAACCACACCACACCGCCGCGCCGCAACACAGACCCCCCCAGAACCCAGCAGACGTATGAGACCGAAGTCCCAGCCGCTGCCCAGATCCCAGATGCCGCAATGACGCCATCACCCGTCGCCGGCAAGCCCCACCCCAGCGCTGCTCCACACCTGCCCTCATCCCCGATCCCAGAAGAACAGATCGAGATCGATCAGTCCGCTCCGAGATCCCGCCACCATTCTCCAACCCTGGACCAAACCGTTGCCACAGAACAACGCTGCTAGCCCGAATCACCATCCTCTCCAGGGCCGAAACGGAGCGGCAACAACGCCGGCGACGTTCGCCCGGGAGAGATCGCTCGAACTTTGCTCTGTTCCTTTTTCTCCGCACGTAGGGTTTCGCTCAAAACATGTTTTTTTTTTCCCATTTTCAAGAAAAATCTTTTGTCTAATGCGTTGCAAAGAGTCATATAGATATCTCAGTTCTTCATTTCCTGAATAAAAATTTAGTTAACCACCTAGAACCCACCTTATGGGGCAACATATATAACATAGTCATGTCATTTGATTTATAAATGGTTATGCCACATGACCACATCTGTTGTCACATAAGGTAGACTCTAGGTGCGTTTCAAAAAAAAAAAAAAAAGGTAAACTCTAGGTGGTACACCAAAAGATGATTCACTTAGAATTATTATATTCACAATCTAAAAATTTGCTGTCATAATCCATATTCCTCGCATACTTTTTAAATTATCCTCAATTTCTAACATATATCGGATAGGAAGGGACGCACAAATTTCTTGTAAAATAAAAAAGAAATTGTACTGTTTTCTTTGAGAAGTTTTATATACACATCCCCAATTACTTAATGCACACCACATATTATTTTTTGTCATCAAACTTCCATCTATACCCCTCATCATTAATAATAAATAAAAACAAAAACAAAGAAGAGTCCACAAAAATAAAGTAAGAATGCCCAATACCATTTGGTCTAGTGACATAATCTCCCATTCGTAAGTGGGAAGTTGTGAGTTCGACTCACGAAAGACTAGTTGTAGCATTTGAGTTGTTTATCTGATAAAAAAAAAATAATAATAAATAAAGTAAGAATTAAATGCTTTTATATATCAAAATATTAATTAAATATTTCTTATGGGTTAAATTTTCTCCTCGTCTTCATATTACAATTCATCTATTCAAGATCATATGTATAAAACCAAATTTGTTGAAACAAAGTGAAAGAAGTTATAAAACCATCAAATATATCTTAGATACATGAATACATCATGATCAATCACTTTATTTGCAAACCAACCACCATGACTCATTCTTTACCGATTTTAATATTGACAATGACTATATGGATCACGAAGATATTGACATACATTGAATAATTTAAAATCTTAGAGACATCAAGTTTTTCAACTTGAAAAACAACAAAGGTAATCTTTTAGCGATATATCAACTCATTTATCTGAGAAAGAAGAAAAACAATTAGTAATTACCATATTTATATGTGCCGAAATTAATTAGCAATTAATTCCACAATAAAGCAAAAAGAATGTATTAAATAAATATTTGTGATACATAGCCGACATATTTTTTTTCCTTATTTTTTTCTCATTTATTTATTTAATGAGGAGGGGTATAGATGAAAGTTTGATGAAAAAATGTTACAAAAAAATATAAGAGATGTGCATTAAGTAATTTGAAGGGGTGTATTTAAAATTTCTCGTTTTCTTTTGAGAAAAAAGAAAAAGAAAAAGAAAAAGAAAAAATCGTAGTTGGCGAGCAAAATAGAACCGCAGTCCCTAACCGACTCCTATTTGGTAAGTGGTGAATCGGCTGTGCTGCAACTCCTCTCGTGCTTCTGGTTATCGTTGCCTTCTTCTTCTTCCATCGCACCCAACTCTGCAAATTCCAGGGTTCAGCGTTAGAGTCTGGGAAGCTGGATTGGCACGGAGACCCACAGCAGCAGTCCCAGCACCATGGGACTTGCTCTTCCTCTTCTGCTTGGCCACCCCTCGATCCCCACCACAACCCTCATAACATTCCCCACCATCCTATTCCTCCTCACCAGCTCGACTACCATCCCCACCACCACGATCCCAACCACGCCAATGGCTTCGCCAATCCGGTCCCGTTTTCTGTACGCAAAAGGGCCTGGCAACACTCTAATCAAGGACTTCCTAGAGGTCTGCCTTTCCAATTTCTCTCTTTTAATTTTACTTTACTCCTGTTTGAACTTGAACTATGAATTGGTTGAGGCTGACAGTAATACTGTAATGTACATTTCTAGCTGAATTTCATTCTTTTTCTTTTTTTTAGTCATGGAATCTGAAACTGAAAACTTGTTTTGCAATTAACTTGGTTGTTTTTGTGTTTCAGATAACTTTGAAAACCCCAATCATGCTAAGCTTTATGTTGCACAAATTTCAAGAACAGCCACGGAGGACGTTGTGAGTCTTTGTTTCCCTAGACCTGTTAAAATGTGTTTAATGTTCATGTCCTGTGAGATTTCTCGATAATGGCTTTGGTATGATGCACGGCGCTTGTAACGGTTGATTCTGCGTAACAAGGTGCTGTTCTTTTTCAATGTCAGATTCGCTCCTTGTTTGGACAATTTGGAGACATAGTCGAGGTTGTAATGTTGAAGGATAAGCGGACTGGCTTCCAACAAGGTACCTCAATTGCCAATGGGAAAGGGAAGGGGAAAGGGGGTGGTTGTTAATGTGCAAAGTTCCTCAACGTTATATTTTTGGGGTTCTTTTTTGAACAGATGTTGAATTATAAAAGATAAGCTGTTAATTTAGGTTTTTGTTTCTGTCTTTGCTGGTTTCCTCGTTCGTTTTGGCACCAACTTGTGCAATGTTGATATGTCTGTTACTTTCTTCTCATATAAAAATGTCTGGTACTTGCTGGGTACCAACAGTACTATTTTTGTAGTGTGTAAGATCAAGTAAGAAAGCATATACCCAGCACTATTTTTGTAGTGTGTAAGATCAAGTAAGAAAGCATAAACAGATTTAGTGTTTCTCCTGCAGGAAATTGTTTCGTGAAGTATTCAACATTAGATGCAGCAGAGAGGGCTATCAGAGCTTTAAATAGTCAGCATTATTTTCCTGGGGTGAGCTAATCCTCTGCTAGATTGATTAATTGGTCCGTCCCACTCCCAGATGATGTCATCATATTAATGTAATTAATGATTTCTGTTTGTTGCATTGGATTTTTCCAGGAAGCAAACCCTGTCATAGTCAAATTTGCTGACGGGGAAAGGGAACGCCTTGGTAAGTTTCTAATGCTTTTGACTTTTGTTATATTGTTTGGGAGAAAAAAAAAACATTCCTTCTTCTTTTATGCTAAAGAAAAGAAAAATTGTATTTCTCACATATATTTGGACTTGAATAGTAATACTATTATGTGGGTTAAGTGTATTGCAATATTGCATGGTTGATGGATATAGGGGTGTATTCAGGACTAAAAGCACTTTTGCAGTACTCATAACATGCCTTTAGTATCTGATGCATTTTGTTTTCCATGTTCGTTTGGTAGGGGTACAAGACAGATTGTATGTTTGTGGCATTAACCTGGAAGCTTCAAATAAAGACATTGAGGAAGTACGGTCTACATTTGTTCTGTTTTGAAATTTGTTATTCCCCAGCTTAGCTAAATAGTTTATATATGTATGTATCACATATATGTATCATGTGTGTGCATATTGCTCGTTTATGTTTATACAACTTTCTTATTGATACTACCTGCATGGAATGAACAATGTTGTTCGTAACCCAATTTTAGTTATATACTTTGTCAACTCGTTCAAGGGCTTCTGATTCATATGGTGCTGTCCATGGCAGATATTTTCACCTTATGGTCTTGTTGAAGATATCTACATTTTGAAGCACAATCGTGGTACGTCCAAATTGTTGATACCTCTATCCTTAATAGTTTGAGTTCCATGTTATACAATGAGCACAGTGAAGAAATCTACGTTTTAGGTGCTTATCATACTTGTATTAGTGTTGGATTTTCGACCTAAAGTTGTCTAGGATATTGTTTGGCCTCATAAATACTGGAATTAATTACCGTGCTTAAAAATTCATAGAATAGATGTATAGAGGTGGATGGTATATCCAGTAGTATTATCTGTGTCAGCACATCAGTTGATGTCTCAAAATTTCAGCTGTTGCTATCCATTTATGAACAATGGCAGCTCTTGTTCTGTTTTATTGTTGCAGTGTATTTTGCAAAAACTAATGAATGATTCTTTATACCACATATTGCTAAGAGCATGTTTTTATTTTCTTAATGTGATTCATTACTTTGTTTTTTGAAGGATGCGGGTTTGTTAAATTTTCCAGTGGAGATATGGCTGTGCAAGCAATCAAAGCTTTAAATGGAACCTTTATTATGAGAGTAATGCTTTTCAATTGTTTTCTAATCTTTACCAATTATCTCATTGTACTTAGAAGATATATACATTTGATTCCTTTTTCAATATTACTTCAGGGTTGTGCTCAGCCATTGATTGTTCGTTTTGCGGATCCTAAGAAACCAAGGGAAATAGATCGAAGGTTGTTGTCACTGTAACTCTGGTGGACGTGGTTTGTGTATATAAAGGGAGCTTCTAATGTGAGATCCCTATATTAGGAAAGAAACTAATGCTTGTATGGCCCATCATGAATTGTTATCCAATGACCCGAACCGTTTATGTTATAGGCCCCATTTAAGTATAATCCTTACTAGATCATCAGCTGAACTAGGATATCTTTAGTCATCAAACTGTGATCAGATACCATAAATATTGTTGTTAAATTCTGAAATTTTATGATGACAATCAAAATGGCTTAGCAATTTGTGATTTAGTTGATTTTTTTTCCCTTCCCGTGTGTGTGTGTGTTCATATTTATTTACAAACTGGAACATACAGCCAAACAAATATGAATTCATGAACAGGCTTACCTGATAGTTTAATTCAGTGGTTGGGCTGTTGTGGTGACCATATAAACCTGATTCCCTAGTAACCCTTTTACATATATGGTTTTAAAGTAATAGAAACCCTGGCTGAAAAAGGCATGCAGTATTGATTAGCTGATAAAGTTTTAGAGGGAGTGTGGGTAGTTAATTCCAGAAAAGGAAAGTTTAAGTCTATAATTCTCTTCCTCTTTTCAGGGGTAATTATGTATTTAGCAATGCACCTGGTGGTCCGTACTCTCATGAACCAGTTAGGTACATTTCTGTCTTAGAAGATGCTACCCTTCTCATGATTTTCAGCTCTATATTTGATTGTTCATCGCTTTACTTGCTGCAGGGTAGTATCTGATCATAGTGATTCCATTGGAGGGCAAAATTTTCTAAATGCATCTTATCCTGTCCAACAAATTTCACAACCCCCTATTCCCTATTTGGCAAACCAGGAACCACAGGCTTCTACAGTGATGCAACCAACGTTTCCTCCATTAAGACCACCTTTACAGTTGTGCAGGATGCCTATACAACAAACACAGAATACACAAAGAAGTTCTCAGTCTTCTCAAGTAGCAGTCACGGAGATGCAGAAACAGCATCTGACACAATCATCTGGGCAAATTCTGGGGCAGCAACAGAGTTCTCAGGTTAGTAGCAACACTGATAAATAATTTCTTGAATTGCCAAATGGTTGATTGGAGTTGAGTACTTGCAAGGCAGTATCATGAACTTGTTTTGACAATTTGCCATGTGGCCACTGCTTGTGACACCCTTTATTTGGATGAATTGTTTTTATAAGAATTTTGTGAAACGATAAACTATCAAGCATGTTTGAGGGAGTAATAAAGGTGGCTTTGGCAAACCTTAAAACCTTATAATAGCGAAGCTCTTAGTCATCGCTGAAACATTTGCATTGGTGGATAGAAAATTGCTATGGATGTATGCTTGACTGTTCAGTGCAGACTGTGTAACTAACAATGATGTTGTCACGTTGTGACATGTACTATTTATTTTCTGCTGTGCTGTGATATTGGCGTCTGCGCCATTACGTTGTCGTTGGATGCTTTCTGTGGTCTCCTGAAACTGTGAGCAAACACCAGACATTTTCTAGCAATTCTACTTCAGCTGCTCTGCCTTCAAGTCATGAGATAACTGCTCCTCTAGAGTGTGACTGGAGTGAACATACCTGCCCTGATGGATACAAGTATTATTATAATTGTGAAACTTGTGAGAGCAGAGTATGTTTCAGCCTTTGACCATCTTTCTCATATGTTATATTGGTTTTTTAGTACTTAGAAGATGTGATTAATGTCTTACATAAGAGGCAACATATGATCACTGGCTATTTTTCTGATCTGCAGTGGGACAAACCTGAGGAGTTTGCTTTATTTGAGCAACAATTGCAGATGCAAACACAGCCGAATAATCCTTCTCATCATCTTCAATCCGTGTCATTGGTTCCTTCTACGCAAATAGTTTGTCAAAATCAGCAGGTACATAGTCAGACACATGCCTTCCATCAGATACTCCAACTTCAGAAACCATCCTTGTCTGCATTGTTTGCCTCATTTCAGCATATTATGATTTTATAAGGCGTTGGTTAAGGTGTCTGGTATTGTTGATTGACTAGTTTGGTGCATTGTCTATTCTATGTGACAGTTCACTCTTTACAATATACTGTCATGTCAATTTAGGTATTAAGAAAATTTAGCTCAAGTGTCTTCCCCATACGAAGTAGTAGCTGCACTACTATTGCCCAAGTAGAACTTGTATTTCACACTTAACTAGCTTTGAGTATAAAAATTCAATGGCATATCTTTGCTGTGAGCAGTTTTATTGATTGCATTTACTAATATTGTAGGAATGGAGAATGCCTGATTAGCACTTTTGGAAGAACCCTTGATAATGCAAAATGTAAATAGGGTCTATAAAGATGCTGTGATTTTGTATTACTCACATGAAATTGTTAATTAAATGTGATTTTGTAGGAACTGAATCAAGTACAATTGCAGTCTGAAACAAGTCCTGTTGTTGGCCCAACATGTGTTTGACAGGTATGATAATATAATTTACACTGTACAAATTACTGAGGCAATCACCAAAATGCATCTGCTTGGAAGTGACATTTTTAGTACTTCACTATGTTTAGTCATTCTTGTTTTGTTTTGTATGCAGAGTGGTCAACATAACACACCTGTTCCTGTCCTTAGGGGAAGACTGAGCCATCAGTTGGCTGTTGTTATAATTGCAAAATCCCGACATTATTGGTTCACTCCTGTCTTTTTACCCCTGAATTCTACTTCAATTGAAGAAAACTGAATGAGCTCGAATTCTGTACAACAAATGCTATTCTGCAGGGAGATGGTGCCTTTTCACTATATATTCTTATTGTGTCTTGTTTAGGTGTAGCTTAGAATAGTGGGTGAAGCTTTTACAAACGCTTGCAATCTATAGAAAGGTGGCCATGAATGCTTTGAGATGGAGGTCTTAATGCCATCCAATCAACTTGTTCCTGTAAGTCAGTTATATAATAAGTAGAGATGTATTAACTGCAGTATGCTGATCGAAATAACTGACAGTAGTCGGACAAAACTTTATTGACATGTTCTGTTAACTGCTATGTTCTCTCTGGGTTTTGATGTATACGACTTGGATGGAGTTCATATTCTGATACTTTTGTGAAGCAATAACCGTGAACATGCAGCCATTTAACAACCAGAGTTGAATCTTCCCAAACCCTTAATTTTGACTTCCACATATCGTTGTTCAAACTTCAAACCTCTTTGTTTTTTTTTTTTTTTTCCATTGGATTTTCTTTCGTTTGAGTGCTTCTCTCATGATGGCTCTGTCACTGGGTGAGGGTACACTAGTGTAGACACCACATGAATCCAGGTATATATTCCAGGTCGACCAAAGTACCACATGCCCAATGTGAAGGCGGTGCAACTTTGTTGCTAGTTATGTGCGGCAGATTCCAATGTATATATTCTGAAATCCCAACCGTTGTTCAAGTTCAGTGAATCAAAGAGGATGAATTCAATTCAATGGCGTGAAAAAGAAAACAAAGCATTTACTGAAGAGGCTCTAAATGGGTCGGCAGATATTTTTCTTGTAGCAGACGCAAGCATACATGTTTGAGATAGGGCATTGGATTTGCCACCCAATATCATAATAGCCTCGGAAAATCATGACTGAGCCCAGTACTTGGTACTCTCTCTCTCATACAAAAACACAATGAAATGAATGCCATATTCCTTCTACCACAAAACAAAGATATACGACAAACGAGGGGTCAGAAGAACTAAGGAACCTATTTTTGTATATCAACCTTTCCAGTCTCTAATTCCTTACATAGCCAAAACCCCACTCACTTCATTTTTCCACCTAAAATGAATTCCAGAAAGAAAAAAGAAAAAAGAAAAAGAAAAAGAAAAAAGGCTAGGATTTTATATAGAAATAAGAAACTAGCTATCCGGTATAGTAATACTTGCATTGGATTAAAAAGACCATCCATATCAAGCTCAACAACAAAATTATATATACCAGTACCATCTGCATCTCTTAAACAAAGTCAGCAAGCTAAATTAGTACATTAATAAAGTAGCAATAATGTGATGGGAATATCTGATCATGATAATCTACATTTCTATCTATCTACTACTCTTGCTTCAACATATTGGAGGGGACTATGTCTTGAAGAAGGCCATGGTCTGTCATCAAAGCTGAACCTCCTGCCGGGCTGCAAAACCACCTTTCGTTAAGAAAACTCCGGTTTGTACAATTTGGTGTCGAGAAACCCAAATTGCAGCCTTGATTATCCACAAATGGCCGCAGTCCTTGTTGCTGTTGATACTGGGAGAATAGGGTTCTTGGCATGCTAATGCTATTCGGTGCAGTAGTTGGAGGAGGAGGCAACATAAGAGGACTTAGGTGAGTATGTTGGCCTTCATAGGTCGTCACAACGATGCCTGGATCGTTGACGCATCGCTCGACACGCTTCTTCACATTACATGAGGCACTGGTGCACCGATAGTAGCTCCTAATTTAACAGATTCGACCAGTTCCAAATTAATTAGTAATTAATGAAATCTTGCTTGAATGTTCATTATAGCAATAAAGTTGCAGTGTGAAAGGGTTTAAAACTTTAAATATACCTGGGGAAAGGGCTGTTTTTGACGGCTTTTTGGCCGTACTTTCTCCATCTGTATCCATCTTCCAGATGATCAACCTCACTCTTTGTCATGAAAGCGAATCTAGGCTCTCTTAGTTTCTTCTCAGTTGTCTTCTTCCTCTTCTGATTCGCTTTCAACCTTTCATATCATCAATCCCCATCAATAAACTTAAACACAACAAATCACCAGGCAACCTTTTATTTCATGAGCTAGTTTTCTTTGTATACAAAATCCTAATTTTCATCAATTTTGGAATCAGTGCTCTAAAACCCAAAATGAGAAAAAAAAACCCATCTTTTTCTTGATCTGTAATGAAATGGGTCTCTCTCAAATAGTCAAATGCAAACTAAAAGCAAGAAAAGAACTAAAAACTCACCCTTTCTTGGGCTCTGGTTGGTCATGACCATCATCTTCTTCTTGTTGGTCTGCAGCAGCTTTATTATCAGTATGTGGTTCCTCGTTCACAGCTTCACTTGAAGCGGATGAAATGGATGAGGAGTTTGGTGTTGAAGGATTGAAAGAGTACTCTTTCGCCATATCAATGGAAGTAGTCGGCAGTACTTGTGGTGTAGTGATCTGTGGCAAGTCAAAGAGGGAATTAGCAGGACAAAAGTCCTGGATACCCAAAAGCTCCACAAACCCTAACGAGTCCTTCTGATCGCCTTGAGAGAAATCAAACATGCCTGGAAATGGGTAGCTATAATCAGCTGTAGTTTGTGAAAATGATGAGGATCTAGTATTGCCCTCCATTTTTATCAAATGATCCTTCTTCTCCATAGCTCACTCTCAGTCTAGAGAGAGAAAGTGGGTATATTTTTCTTAGAGAGAGTGAGAGAGAGAGAGAGAGGGATAGACTAGGGTAGGGTTGATCTGGTTTATAAGGTTTGAGAAAGACTGCGACTATGAGAGGGGGAATGGGTTGGGCCTCGCTCAAAGATTGACCGGCAATTGCAGGTCAAGGGTTTTCTCTTGTTGTACGGCGTGGACTGAATTGAATGCATGTTTCCGACAAAGTGGTCGACGCTTTCACACTGTGCAAATTTGACCGGTTTAATACTTCAAACGGTTTAAAATGTGAACGGAGCTGCATGAGTGACGTCCTTCTTACGCCTTCAAAATAAACCCTACTGAGAAGACTTGTAGTGTAGTTGAATTCTCCACGAGATCGATATTCCTCTTCTTCTTCTTCCATCTTCAATCTTCAATCCTCTTTTTTTTTTTTTAAACAAATAGAAGGTTAGAGGGAAATGACGATTACAAATTGTGTGTGACTGAAGGTAGCACGTACTCAAATCATCAAGAAGAAACAATCTGTGCAGTTTTTCGATTCAAACTACTGAATTTTACAAGGCAATCAGCAAATATATTTCCATCATCAGTTGAAACTCTAGATCATCTTCATCATTTTCTTTATAGGTCAAAGAGACCCATATTAATATAATTGGTATGCTTAGCATGATCAAGGGTCTTGTATCCTTGATCATGGAGTTATAATTAACTAATTTAGAACGATGGTGATGGTGTTAATTATGTATTACTTTTCTTAAAGATAAGATAGGCTAAGATTGTTTCTTTCACACTTCACTCCAAGGATATCGATTTGGTTTAAACTTGAGAGATATTCCCACTATATATATATATATATTAGACGCTCTAGGGTCTCTAATATGCTAGGGAAGTGTACTTTACCATAGCATGATGCAAACCCATTTTCCTTTTTTTTTTTTAATCTCTGGAAATTCCATCGCATAGTCTCCCCCTTGATTTTTAATTTCTTACCGTAGTCCAAAATTCAGACATGGAAATTGTTATGTTGTAAATTGTTTGCTATCTGTCTCATCTAATGAGTTAATTTAACAGTTTTAAACTCCAGAATTTTAATATTTCGAATAAAGTTTCATTCATTTAAAAAAAAAAATTAATACTTCGGAGTACTATAAACAACTCCTTTGATCTTTACACATCAGCGCGCAATCCAATGATTTTTTTTTTTGGTATCTCCCATAATATACCTCAATGGACAAGACAAGAAACTTTAGGTAGAGATCTATGATGAGGGTTCTTCTTTTAGTTTGGTTCAATGAATTGGAACGTAACCATTATATGCATGATAAGACGATCAAACACTTTCAACGTGTGAAATCATAAAAAAATGTGGACCGCCATAGATAATGGCCGGGTTTGCTTTTTTATCTTGCACGCACCGAATGAATCAAAATCAAAATCTCTATAGAAAAGGGATCAAAAGCCTCAAGCCACAATCGTCTTTAAACTTGTCTTTTATCTTTTGCTGAAATTGTGTGCATGGCAAAGTAGGGCAAAGGTGACACACGTGTGGGTGTACAACACACGTGCATATGACACAATTTCCGTGTAACCCTAACTCACTTTTGCATGCGCCCGATCGATTTGTAATCATGTTGTTTCCCGGCTGACTTCCTTTCTGCTTGTTTGGCAAACGCAATCGAGCACTTGTTCTTTGACGAATATATTTTGGGTAAAAAGTTCATGGTCGATCATATTTTTTTGTAGTGAATGCTATTCATCCCCATGAAAAAAGGAAACAAAATCATTGAAGCTACTCGATCTTTTTTCGGATTCAAATTTGCTCACCACCAAAGTATTGGTGGTGATATCAACACCCAATATAAAGCTGTCATGTGTTATGAAAACATAATTACAGTTAATCATGATATTTTATTAAAAAATTATATTTTAAGTATTAAATTAATTCTATATAACGTGACAAATTTTAATAGGGTAGTGATATTACCACAAAATAAATGTGGTGAGCAAATTTGAATCCATCTTTTTATTTATCATTTCATTCTGATACACTCAACCCTTTTATAGGTCACTGCTTTATGTGAGCATGGTTTTTGCCCATGATTGCAGTGCCCAATAAGCTATACTACACCATGTCCTAGCTCACACCTAGCTAACTTCTTATTATTTTCGATCCATTTTCACATTTTTGTTTGTTTTTAGGTTAAACTTATGCAAATATCTTATGTGTTGTGAAGTTGTGATACCATAGTAGTACAAGCACACGAGTACAACTAGCTTGTTGCATAATTCAATCATGGGTGGTCGATCAATCGATCTTCCTTCAAAAGAAATTTGCATTTGAATTTTTGCACAAGGCTCTCGAAATTTAGACACTGCGCTATCAAAGTAGTAGCTAGACTCTACTTTTCTCACTTGAGTCTACTAATTTAGAATTAATGCTATCAACTTCCAATTTGGTAATGTGATTTTTGCCTCAATATATGAAAAAAACTATACATGTCCGCTTTTAGTGTAAATTCAGTAATCAAAGGAGCAAAAGAAGCCTGAACTTGAGCCAATATCAAACTCCATTAGTCCGCAGATATATTCCTCCGCTTTTTATCATCTCCACTATTACTAGCTTTATCGTTTCCCCTTTCAAAATCCTACGTCTCAAGTGTTTTTGTGGGTGATTTTCACTCTTATTTCCTCTAAAATTACTATTCACACTTCCTTTTTGTTTAAATTAGAATAAACAAAAATGTGAATAGTAATTTAAAATAGAAAAGAGAGTGCGAATATCACATCACTTTTCATTTAGTCAAGTTTCGGTGATGCAACAAGAGACTGTTCCTCCTTTGGGTGGTTGTCTCTTCGATCCATGTGTGGATCCCCTTTGTTTTCGTCTTCCTCTTCTTTGTCTGGTACTCTTGAAGGTAGATGATGCTCTCTGTGACAGAGATGATTTGAGGTTTGTTTTTCTTCGTTGTGTTTCTGGTTTCAAGATGTTTGGGTATTCTGAAATCGCCTTCAGAGCCTCCTAAGCTGTGTTGTTCTTATCGATTATTGCGGCTTAGTGCATCTTCCTCTACGACAGTGCGGACGACGGTGCTGCGTCTTCATCCTTGTTGTTTCCCTGTTTGAGTGGTTACAAGTTTGGGCTCGCCTGGTTTGGGCCTCTGGAGTCTGTTTTGGTTTGGGTTTGTTTGTTCTTTTAGTCTGTAATATGTGGCCCTTTGTTTGGGTCTAGTCTTTTATTAGATTTGTTCTTGGACTAAATTCAGTTTGCCCCCTTAAACTTTGGGGCAAATATCAGTTTGGTTCCTGATCTTTTTTTTTTTAATCGTGATGGTCCCTGCACTTCCAATTTGCATCACCCGAGTCCAAATTTCAAATTTAACTCCAAACATGACGTCATACGGTGAGTTGGCACCGACAAGCATGGCCTACTATTCAGACTTCAACCCTCAGTTTGGACGAAATGTCCAAACTACCCTTAAAGCTCTTTTCCTCGTCTCTCTTCCTAAAACCCGAGAGCTCCTCTCTCTCTCTCTCAACCCTTTCTCTCTCTTCACCTCCACCATGTCGACTTCCCCCTCAGATCATGACCACAATAACTCCGACCCGATCCCGACCCGCCTCAATAGCTTGTTGCAGGATCTCTAGGATTCAATTCAAAACATTTACTAGCTCCCCACCTCGCCGGAGTTCCTCTGTCGAGGAGTCCCGCCGCCAGCGCTGCTCCTGGAACGAGAAGCTCACCTTCAACACTAGACCTACCTTGCCGGCGCTATTGGCTGGGAATCTATCGGCATCATCTCTGGCGTCCAGTCGTTCGAGGTCGGCAACACCACGAAGCTCAAGATCAATCAGATTTCGTTGGGTACCTGGGTATCTGGGTTTCATTGAAAATTAGAATTTTGAATTGGATTTCGGAGGATGAAAAGTGTGTGAAGATGAGCATAGAGGTGGCAATTACAAGGGGGATCAAGTCTTGTTTGCATAACCGGTGAAGTCTGCATCTTTGGATCGGACCGTAACTAATTGCTCACCTGGTGTTTGTGAGCTTCTGGGGTGGTGGAAATGGCGGAGGGGCTGAGGTTGGTGGTGGTCCATCGGAGGCAGCCTCCACTGCTTAGTCGCCCACAGCGAGTTCGAATAGTACGGATGGTCTCCTCCGATCTCGCCCAATTAGACGTTGGGCCTCCGCTGCTGCTTCGCCCCCACCGTCTCCGATGAACCCATCATGAATTGCCCGTCGTTGATCTCCGGTGGTTGTATCTCATCCATCACTTTTATCGAATCCTAATAAAGACTCGAGCTTTATCTCTCTGTTTGTTTTGAAAAATGCTTAGTGGAGGAGGAAATAGAGGTGAAATTGGGAAACTCGGGATGGAAATGGTGAAGATATAAGTGGAGGAGGTGCTCAAGTATTTAGGGCCAGAGAGTTGGGAAACAAGAGATGTAGAGGCCACTGCCATTTTTGAGAGAGTGAGTTGGAGATTCAGGGGGGAGAGAGAGAGAGGTGCATGTTTATTGTCCTGTGTTTTTTTTTTTTTAATCTTTTTGTTGTTAAATGTCTATTTTACCCTTCATGTGGGCCATGCTGTCGGTGCCAACTCACCGTATGACGTCATGTTCGGAGTGAAATTTGAAATTTGGACTCGGGTGATGCAAATTGGAAGTGCAGGGACCATCATAATTAAAAAAAAAGATCAGGGACCAAACTGATGTTTGCCCCAAAGTTTAAGGGGGCAAACTGAATTTAGTCATTTGTTCGTTTAATGAATTTCTGTTGGGTGGTTCTAGTTAGACATCCCCATTTACTATTTGGACCTCCTCTTAGTTTTGCCCCTTTTTTTAATTTTATTCTTGTCGACCTCTACACCACTTCTCTGGGTTCTGGCTATATCCTATGATTACATCTGCTGCCTTAGCTACATCCTTATAGCCTATTGTTTAATCGTTTGGAGGAAGGACATATATTCCAAGAATCCAAGTTTACATATTTAATTCATGCTTTGGGTATGAACTAGTTCAATGGGAGTATGATTTTTTTTTCTTTTCGAAACTCAATTGCAATGGATTAATGACTAATTGTCTAAATGAAGGGAATTCCCAAACTTGCATATTTTTTCTTTGCATATAGCACAATCTTCAGAATTTAACTAGATAAGAATTTACGCATTCAAAGCATTTTGATTGACTGACTTGTACAAAAGATATTATCTTCTCAACACAAGCGAGTCTCGCATTTTTTGAAATGATTAAAGAAGGTTTTGAATTTTTGATATGTCACTAGAAATTTGAGCAAAGTAAAAGGTAAAATATTAAGAAAGTGACAAGTAAATGCTTCTAGGTAAAACATTAACGCGGTTTTGGAATATTTTGGATATCTTATAGTTCACGCTTTCGAGATCCTGCGCATTGCCATCCATTAGTGGAAGATGTGATGTGCAGATGATATAATAAAATAAAACAGTAGGGTACAGTCTACCAGATGATTTAAAAATAATGAATAAAATAAAACATTGGTATGTGACTGGTTTGATTACTAGTGTTGCTTCTTTCATACGTTTGGGAGCTCCAAATTAAAGCATTAAACAAACAATTCTTTTAAATATAAAAGGCAAAGTCTCCTCCTTCCGTTTACAAGCTCAAGATTTCGGATACACATCCCAACATTTGACCATGGTCACCGGTCCATGCCCACTAAATTTCATTTTATGTTATCAATCTCTCATACCTATAATGTGAACAGTTCACTTATGTGGTAGCGTATGCTTTTTTTGCAAACATAGATCACCACGTCAAATTTATCTGTGTTGCTTAATTTATTCACGTTCGTAATTGAGGGAGAAAACCTACAATAAAAGAATGAAACTCTTTAGAGGGTTAGGACACCGGTTCGGTGCCTGTTAAGGACTCTCTGACAATCAAGTCAGTAATCATATTCTAAAAGTAATAGGCTTTGAATAAAATTTGGGTTGCGGCTATTATTGGGTGACAATTTTCTTTGTTCACCATACTTGTTTATTATGCCATACATTTTAATTTTCATTATTTTATTTACTTATATATATATATATTTTTTAACAAAAATCTCTCATTTAAACGAGATGTGATGGCGTGGCGTGGCGGTGCGAATCGTGGCGACGTGGATCGGGCGATGTGGGTCAGATAGATCTCGGCCGGACGATGCTGCACGACGGGGGTGATGGGAGGAGACGATTGGACTGGCCTGAACCAGAATGATGGGCCTGGAGCATTTCCTTGGTGACTACCTTATTGGGCCGCGAATTGTTGGGCTGGGTTCTGCCCTAGTCCATTGTTAATTTGGGCTAGAGTTTAGGCCCTTGGTCTAACCCTATGTTTTTAGTTTTTGTCTAATTACTATAATTTTTCTTGTATTACCAATGGAGGATCCCCGCTACCTCTACGTATTTGATTGTATAATGAGCACGTCAATTTGTATATACGACTGTGGGTACTACCACTAGCTTCTTGTCTGCCTATGTCTTTAAATGGCAGCGGAAGGGTATGTAACGGCCTATTCTGGCTTGTGATGAATATATTATTTCGCCACGGGGGCATGACTACAAAAAAATAAAAAAATAAAAAAAAACTAAAATATATTAAAATTTCCTAATAAAATCATAATCTGATTTACTTCCATTTTTTATTTTTTTTTTCTTTCAGATTCAATATTCATCTATATAAAAAGATTAGTAAGTTAACAGTTATGAGTAATGAGGAAGAGATTGGCGCGGACCGTGGGACTTGGTTCAGGTGATGTCTGCGGATCGTCGGCATCTCTGACGAGCACCCTGAGCGTACAGTTCGCATTGGCGCCCAACTCTCCCCTGAGATAGCAGCGGAGCTCACACAGTTCTTGCAAGAGAACGCCACTGTGTTTGCATGGTCTTACGTGAATATGTCTATCTCCCCCGATATCATTGCGCACAAGCTAAGCATCAAACCATCCTTCTACCCAGTCAAACAAAAAAAGGAGAGCCTTCGATGAAGAGAGGTGTCGTGCAATCAGGGAAGAGGTAACCAAGTTGCAGGGCATTGGGTTCATCCGCCGAGTCAACTATCCCCAGTGGATCTCTAACCTGGTAATGGTAAAAAGCCCAGCGGCAAATGGCGAATGTGCGTAGACTTCAAGGGTCTGAACAAGGCATGCTCCAAGGACAGTTTCCCGCTACCGCATATCGACCAACTGGTTGATGTCACAGCGGGACATGAATTGCTTAACATGATTGACGCTTTCTCTGGCTATAACCAAATCAAAATACACCCCGGTGATCAAGAATGCACCCCGATGATCAAGAATGCACCATCTTCACAACCGACAAAGGCCTATATTGTTATAATGTCATGCAGCACTACATATCAGCGGTTGATGAACACCATGTTTGCGGAGCACCTTGGCAAAATCATAGAGGTATACATGGACGACATGTTCGTCAAAAGCATTAAGGCCGACGGGCACATAGCTAACCTTCGCATTATTTTCGCTGGCTTACGGTATGCTCCTCAACCTAGAGAAATGCTTCTTTGGCGTCACCGCCAACAAATTTCTGGGCTACATCGTCAGCGAAAGCAGCATAGAGGCAAACCCGACAAGGTACAAGCGATCCTCAACATGAAATCCCCTAAGGAGAAGGTTCATGTTCAAAGCCTCCAAGGCAAGCTAACAGCACTATCCCCCTTCATCTCAAAGCTCATTGATAGATGCCTCCCATTCTTCAAAGCCATGAAGAGGTCCCACCACAGGGAAGTGGATTGGACGCCAGACTGTGAGGTGGAGTTTCAGAGTTTGAAAGAATATTTATCGGTAATCCCACTTCACTCCATACCAGTACAAGGTGAAGTATTGTACATATACCTAGCGATATCAACACTAGCGGTCAGATGTGCTATTGTACAAAGAGAAGGGCAGAATGAGCTCCTGGTCTTTTATGCCGGTAGGGGTATGATTGGAGCAGAAACAAGGTACACTCCCCTCAAGCAATTGGCCTTAGCGCTCACTATGGCCGCTAGGCGCCTCCGCCAATGTTTTCAGGCTCACACCATTCATGTTTTGACAAACCAACCACTGAGGCAAGTCATGCAAAGCCCTGAGCACTCCGGCCGCTTAAGTAAGTGGGCGATCGAGCTCAGCGAGTTCGACATTGAATACAAACCACGAACAGCCATGAAGGGCCAAGCGGTAGCGAATTTCATCACTGAGCTCACTGAACCACAACCGGAACCCACTTCTGGGACGCCGGCAGAGAATACCACCATAACCACAACTGACATGGTCTCCATCGGTCAAAAGTCAGGATGGAACCTCTATGTCGACGGTTCAGCTTGTGCCAAGGCTTGTGGCGTCGGAATACTCCTAACGAGACCAGGGGGACTGAGCGTGGAATACGCCCTAAAATTCAACTTCAAAGCTTCGAACAACATGACAGAGACAAACCGCTCATCACTGGGCTACTCCTCGCCATAGATTCAGGCGCTTATAGCGTAAACATTTTCAGCGATTCCCAACTTGTCGTCAACGACAGTTTTCAAGCCAAGGACAGACAATTAATGGCATACTTGGGGTATGCAAAAATCCTCCTTGGAAAATTCAAGTTTCACTCCATCACACAGATCCCTAGAGAAAGGAATGCCAAGGCAGATTCTCTTGCAAGGCTAGTGTTTATGGTGGCTTTCTCCGGGTACCTCACGCAGAATGCTGTACCGTCTGGGGTACCAATCCAACTCCTAGATCCTGAATCAAGAACACAGCGTTAGAGGGATAAACCGTACCGGACTGTTTACATCTCTCCGATGCCTGAGTGAGAAACTAATATATAAGTGTATAAAGTAAATAGTGGATGAAGGAGTTATTACCCGTAAAAGGTAGTTGTTCTGATGCTTTAATACTCGAGCATGGGAAAGGAGTTTCCCCTATCTTTGATGTGGGACGCAGGTTGTTCTCCTGATGCCTCATCAACCTTCTGCTGTGTAATCAGATGGGCTGTGCTGGCCTTGCCCCGGGCCCTGGGTGCTCGGGGTGACATCCCATATGAGTCCCGCCATGGTGGGTCGTGAACCTGGCCCATGGCATAGTACCTGGGAGTACCGATAGGGCCCAGTCGATAGTGCCAAACCTAGTTAAGACTTCCCTAGTATGTACAGCTAGCAACCGCTCAACCACATCAAAGTCCAACTGACATAAGGGTGGAGTGCCTTGACAAACCAAGCATCACCAAAACTCTAGCGGAAATATTCAACATTGAGGTCAATCTCTGTTGGATGGACGAAATATAGAGTACAAGTGCAATGGAATGCTGCTAACCGACAAAGTCGAAGCACGACAACTCAAGGGGAGAGCCACCTGCTACAACATCCAAAATGGTAAACTTTATCGCCAGGGTTTTACTCACCCAAATCTAAGACATCTAACACCGGAGGAAGGGAAGGCAGTACTAGCAACGCCGGAGTGTGGAAATCATTCAGACACACGATCTTTAGAAAATCGAACCATGCGTCAAGGGTACTTTTGGCCCACGCTCGGCGACGACGCTAAAGAAGTTTCCAAGTCATGCTACAAATGTCAACAATATGCTGACCTCCGACATGCACCAGCGGAACCTCTCTCAATCATCATCGGTCCTTGGATCCACTCAACTTAGGGCCTTAACCTCATTAGCAAGCTACCAACCGCCAAAGGTCAATTTAAGTATATCATCGTCTCCATCGACTACAACAGCAAATGGATTGAGGCTGAACCACTAACAGCAATCACAACAGCCAAGGTAACCCATTTCCTCTGGAAGAACATTTACTACCACTATGGCGTACCCCACACCAGTAATTCAACAACGAAGAGGTCATCAATTTCATCGCTAAGTTGGGCACCAAGATGCGCTATGCATCTGTGGCGCACCCCCAAACCAACGGACGGGTCGAAGCGGCAAACAAGATCATTAAAAAGTTGCTCAAGAAGAAGCTTGATGACGCCAATGGCTTATGGGATAAAAAAATCCCAGAGGTCTTGTGGGCCATTAGGACAACCCCAACATCCGCCAACGGGGAAACACTGTTTTGCATGATGTTTGGCACAGAGGAGGACAGGTGGTCCTCCCAATCGAAGTCACACGGCCAACCACTAGGGTTGAGGGCTACTATGCCAAAACCAGTGATGACGGCATCTGCCTCGACAAGGACTTGCTCGAGGAATAACGCCGCAAGGCACACTTGCACAACTTGCAAAACAAGCAACGAGTGTCGCGTTTCTACAACGCCAGAGTCAAGGCCAGAAACCTCCAACTGGGGGACTGGGTCATGAAGGAGGTCATTCCACCGCCAACCGCCTTCCGCCCCACATGGAAAGGTCCATACCAAATTATAGAAGTCGTCGGCTCTGGCACCTTCTACTTGAAGGACAAAGGTGGCGCCACATCCTCTGACCCTTGGAATACCAAACACCTCCAGTATTACTACAAGTAATTTTACCGCCAACCCATGAGCATCTTGACTTAGCTAAATTTTTGTACAATGTTTAGCTAAGAGAAGCTACCCCACGGGGGTACTCTCATTCTTTTGTAAACGCTGACCAGTCAGCTATCAATGAAATGAGGAATTATTCAAACAATTATTCTTAAACGCATAAACAGCCAACTGGCAGTGCCAGCAAGGTCGACCAGACCATGTCCGCTACGTCGTGCACTTAGAACAATCTTAATTCCTTTAATGTTTCATTGAGAGACAAAAGAATCAAGCAAGAACTCTAGCGGTCTAACGGCAAATAAAGGTAAAAAAACATTTGCCAGCAGCAACCCAACACTTAGAAAAAAAATTCACAAATGCTAAACAAAGGCATAATTTTGTATTAAAAAAAAAGGGTAATTATCATAAATGGTACCTGAACTTATCATCTATCTTATCGATGGTACTTGAACTTCAATTTTGATCACAACCAGTACCTGAACTTTTCGATTTTATTTAAGTGTGAGGAGGGGTCCCTTTTATAGGTAAGGGAACCCCTGTCATTTACATGTTCTTCAATGTGGGATGCAAACCCATTATTCTAGTGTAGAAAGGCTCATTATGGAGGCAACTTGGCAAGGCCGGGAAGGTGGCTTCCCGGCGAGGTATTGACCGCTTCTGACTACCGTAGCGTAGCTTAGACATCGGGCTACAAGATGCAAGTCGCGGTTGGGCCCCACCAGGGCTTGTGGGCCCCCCAAGAGGGTGTTACTTATGCTTGGTGATGTAGAAAATAGCCTTGCTAGTAGAGGTATCTACAAGGATGAAAAACATTAGAATAAAAACTCAAAGATTATTGCTTCAGTTGTATCTATATAGTAGGAATTTAAAGTTGTATAGTAGAGATTTAACTTACCTAGACATATGAAGCAGTAAAAAAAACATAGAATATATTACCAATCTAATCAAAAGGTACAAATATGTACATATAGAACCTATACCTAATTAAAAGATAAAAAGTATGAAAGAGAAAGTGAGAGATAATGAGAGAACCTTAGATATAGAGAAACTGGAAATTTTTTTTTTTTTTTAACTTGTGAAATCTTACCCATGAATAAGGCATGTAAATGTGAAATAAAAATGTCTAACCAGTTCTTGGACAAATGTTACCTATAACACCATAATTGATTCTATATCAAAGATAAGCAAAAACTTCTTACTAAAGTTAATAATAAAGGTAGCTGCAAATTAAAAAAGTCACATTAGTACTTAAAAAATAAACAAAGAAATGAGAAGTATTTTTGGAAAGAAGATATGCATGGAAGAAGGAGAGGAAAAAAGAGATGATTTCGGTAGAAAAAAAAGAAAAAGGAGGAGGAGGAGGAGGTAATACGTAATAGGTAAGATCAAGGAAGAATAGTGTTAGCTAAAATTTAAAAAAAAAAAAA
This sequence comes from Rosa rugosa, assembly GCF_958449725.1. NCBI lineage: Eukaryota > Viridiplantae > Streptophyta > Magnoliopsida > Rosales > Rosaceae > Rosa > Rosa rugosa. The sequence goes on from NC_084826.1 coordinate 29,017,860, forward strand.
AAAAAAAAAAAAACTAGGTTCCTCTAAGGATGAGAACGGTGTGCTGCTTTGGTATGTCGTATCTAGCATCTTCTCCCTTAGGCATGGAGATTTTTCTAGGCCTTAGCCTAGCTCTCTCACTCTCTTTCATCACTGACAGTGGAGGATTTGCAACAAGCCCGATTTGGGCAGAAGTTTAGAGCAGCGAGAGTTGTCGCGGGAATGGTGGTCGTGGTTCGTGGGTTCAGGAGCACAACAGTGGATCGTGGTTCGTCGATTGTGACGGACTTTGTCTAGGCCTTTTAGAATTTGGGATTGGCACATTTTTTGGGTCGCCTATGGTAGTGATGGTGGTTGGGAGGCGCTTAGTTGTTGGTAGGCGAGTGTCTGGCTGTCTCCGGCAAGGATGGTGGTTTCACAGGTGATGGTGGTGGCTGGCTGAGGTTGGTTGTGACCAATGAATAAAATATCGAATATCGAGGATATTTCGACAGTCTAGAAACAGAAATTTCGACGGAAATATCGATATCGATAAATATTCGAGAAAAATGATGGAAATTTAGATAAAAACCGAGAAATTTTAAATAAGACCTTTGGAATGTTATTTAATCAATTATCTACTATATTTCAAAAGAAAATGTTGAATATGTTATAGAGAAACTGAAATTGAGAGGAAATCGCTGTGTATTCTCATTGATAATAGGAGCCTCTTTATATAGAGGATTACAATGCATAGAGTCTGAATCATACAAGGAAAGATAATCTCTAGATTCTTCTAATTAAACCCTATTACCACTAGGTCAAGTAACCTAGAGTTTGGGCCAAACACAAATTAGGGTTTTACATGAACACTCCCCCTTGTGTTGCCCAAACGCGGTGCTTCTCTCGTTGCCTAGCTAAAAACCTTGCCGAGTAACAAAAACCCTGTGGGACAAAAATAACCTCGGTCGAAGGGGAAAAAGAGCATAACATACCCTTCACGTTTCGAGACTATACATGTAAACATCTCCCCCTGATGTGTGCATCTCCCCCTGATGACAACGGTCATTGGAGTTCGGATAATTTCCGTAAACGATGCTACCACTACACCAATTTCGAAATCAGACAACACATATCAAACGACAGCGAACATTTTAACTGTCGTCTGATTAAATCAGACGACAGCAAGAAATATTATGTCGTCTGAGTTTTTGAATCAGACAACAGTTTTTTCTTGGCTCTTGTGCAATAGCATTTCAGACAATAGTTGATTTTTTTGATGTTGTCTGAATTAATTCATTCAGACAACAGTTATTATGTGATGTAGTCCAATGTTCATTTATACAATGGTTGATTTTTGCTGTTGTCTGATTATTTTCAATCACACAACTGTTATTAGGTGTTTGTTGTCTGATATCTTTTAAGTCAATGCCTGCTGAAAGATGTTGTCTGATTTGAGTGGTTCACACAATGCTTTTTATTTGTCTGTTGTCACATGAGTTTCAGACAATGCACCTTATATTTGATGTCGTCTGAGTTTTACATTTTTTTTTTCCGATACAATAGCTGACTTTTAGCTAGGGTTGATATATTGCTTTAACACTTGGACAAAAATCAAAAATTTAACTTTTTCCCTCTCCATTCGACCAAAACACCCGAGCTCCCGCTTCTCTCTTCAAAATCACTTTCGATCTCCCCAACCCTCAGTCCTCAGTACTCTCAGCCATCTCTCTCTCTCTCTCACACCCAGTGACCAGTGACCAGTGACCGCCAATCGACCACCACAGTGACGGCCTCCATTCGATTCTCTTCCTCCTCCGCCTCGGAACATAAAAGATTAAATCCTTCGATTTCCTCCACCTCGAGAACGATCAAACAGCTTCATCTTCACCACCATTCCTCTCTCTTCTCTTTGAATTTTGCAATTTTTGATTGCATATTTCTTTCATTTTCGATTAATCGCAGATTTTCATCATCTATTTTTGTTTTCTCTGTGCCTCCTTCTCTTATTATTGTGCATATTTGTGGGTTCAGGTACTATGGATTCATCAAGAAAAGTTAAGTAAAATGGGGAATTTGATTCTACACCCAAATTCACACACCCCTTTTAGAATAAACCCATCCATAAGAGTGTTTTAATATACACCCAAACCAATTAATTAGGTTTATTCAAAATAAAAAAAACCTATTAAATAGGATAAATATTAAAACCCAATGTTGTTAAGAATCACTAAAGCTGCCACTATCAAATTCCCCACCTATTAAATAGGATTAATAGTCAAAATCATCTAGCAAAGATTATGGAGTTTGATTGACGTTATTGTTGTTATTACCTTCACTTTAGGTTTTAATCAGTACTTAATTTTAGGTGTTTACATTAATCTCATTATTATGATACAATGATGAATTTTTAGTATGTTTCTTCCTATATATAGAAGCTAAGGAATTCATTCGTCATTTTTCCTTTGGGTGGAGACCTTTCACAAAGTTGCATATGATTTCAAAGGATGATTTCAAACGACCTATTCATGAGATTTATTTCATCAATTTCTTATGGGTTAGAGACTTTCTTTCAAATAGGTACATATATCATATTCGTAATTCAAATTACTTATTCATTAGATTTATTTAGTATAATATCTTTGTTAATCCCTTGATTTTGTGTAAAGCTTGAATTGGATGGATTTTTAGTAATTAGAAATTTCAATTTATGCATCTGGTACAAAACTTAGTTTCATTCCTTCAAAATAGAATCGTTATTTCTAATTACCTGATACTTAGATTGCTTTAATATGTAATACCTATGATTTAGATGTTTGTTTTTGTAGTTTTAAATTATTTGTGTGACTCTATATCGTAGGTTGTTTATTCCATAACCTATAGTACATTGACAATTAATATACCTATAATTTAGATAATATATTTTGGATATATGTATGTAAATCCTAATAGAGTTTTACCTTTGAAATAGATCTATGAAGGTAATTTGCAATTGTATAAGGAATCACAACATGCAGGGCACTAGTAGTTGGGAGATTTTTGAAGACTACATTGCAAAGTGCTAGTCGAGATGACGGATGAAGTGTTATAATGGTCTTTATATTAGGTTCGAAAATGTAAAGTTTATATTTCAATTGTAAAAACAAATTTAAAATTGTTTATTTCAATACTGGATGAACGTCATTTACGGTTGTACTCATTGTCCCTATTTCAATAAATTTTTAGGCTTATTCCTTCAAAAAGAATGTGTATTTAAATTACCTTGATATTAGAAATAAATTTCTTAATATTGTAAAGTTCATTTTCAATTGTAAAACAATGAATGATAATAATGAGTTTGCTAAATTATAGTGCAAAAACTCTTGCACATTCAAAATTATTCAATGCGCCAAAATTAAGGGATAATTATATATTAAGCAAACTCTACAGTTACACATAACTATTAGGGCTAAATACAAATTACTATCCTGTGGTTTAGGTCCAAAATCAATTCAGTCCCTGAACTTCTAATTTCATCAAAAACACCCCTGCACTTTCAATTTTGATCTAATAGGTCCAATTTGTTAGTTTTCCGACAATTGAGTTATTTAAATTGTTAATGTGGATCATATATGACCTATATTTTATGATGTGGTGTCAAGGTGGTCTGCATTATCAATTTAGGAGTGAGTCCTACTATTAAAAATAAATAGTTTTTCAACAAATAATCCAACTATTTGAAAGAATATTAACGAATTGGACCTATTAGATCAAAATTGAAAGTGCAGGGGTGTTTTTGATGAAATTAGAAGTCCAGGGACTGAATTGATTTTGGACCTAAACCACAGGGTACTAACTAGTATTTAGCCCTAACTATTATGTGGTCCTTGACCACCCCATAGAATCAGGCACCTATGTGGAAAAAAATGTAGGGGTGAAAAAAAAAATCTTAAAGCAATCAATCTACATCAAGTACATTTTACATGGGCTAATTACATTAACTCGACCATTTTAGAAAATTAATGAATATGGAATGATTGTATAACTACACCTATTAGAACAGATAAGGAAAATAACATAGCTTAATGAGTGGATGTTTAATCATGTCGATAAAGAGAAATATTTATATAATAGAATCTGATAATACACAAGCTGGAGGATAGGATGTTTAATCACGTTGACATATCTAATGATAGGAATATCTCCACAAAAGGATGTTATCTCCACAAAAGGATGTTTAATCACGTTGAGAAATCTACGAAATCTAATAGGAATATCTACATAAACACATCTACTAAAAAATAGCAAATATATAGATCAAATCTGAAAGGAAGAGATATATATACAATAATTAGGCAATTAATATTTTAAATAAGGAATATCTACACAAACATATCTTCTAAAATATGGCATCAGTTACATACAATAATTAAGGCGCTTAATCACGTTGAGATATCTAATAATAGGAATATCAACACAAACATATCTACTAAAAAAGGGCAAATATATAGATCAAATCAGAAAGGAAGATATACAATAATTAAGGCAATTAACCGTCTTTAAATAAGGGAAAATAAATTGAATGTATAAAATTCTAATTTGTGTTTATAACTGATGCCATATTTAAATTAAAAAAAAAAATCAACAGCTATATTTGATGCATATTTTCCTTATTCAACCAGAAGGGTAAAATAGTCAAACTAAAAAAAAACGTGAAAAAACTTAATTATAGACTTAAAACCTATAAAGAAGGTTCAAAGTGTGAATGGGTGTAAATTAAAAGAAAACATATGGTTGGGTTTTTCTTAAAAGGGGCTTCATTTTTTGGGTTTTTTTCTAATTTTCTCAAAAGTTAAGTCCCGGTACCCAATTCAAGATCCGCTCTTTCCAAGACAGCATAGTCCAGAAAATGTAAGGAAACCTCTGGGTTCTTTAATTTGATTCGATTTTATTTCAAATTTAGGGTTTTTCTTTGTTAACGATTTGCCCCAATTCTGGGTTTCATTCTTTTTGAGAAAAAGAATGCAGCTTTTCTTTTGCTGATTAACATGTGTTTCTGGGTTTGATTAGTAATAGGATTTATAGTCTTGTTTCTTACTGGAGGGCCAGCTGGGGCATTGATTGTTGCTCCTATGAGGATGAAGCAGCCTGCCATTGTATTGATGATCTAGAGAAAATGAAAAGTAGGTGATCTTTTATTGAATGTCCTAGCATTTGATTTTGACTCGGAGATAATGTTGTAGTGCTTGATTGATAAGCATATTGTTTTTTTTTTCTCAGGGATTTATCATTGTGCAGTGGAGGGGAATGCTCTTAAGGCAATTGAACTGACTAAACAGCTGGCGAATGACTTACTGGAGAAAAATAAAGACTTGCATTTTGATCTTCTCAGCCTTCACTTTGTTGAACTTGTTTGCTCTAGAAATAAAGGGAGCACGGATCAGCATGCGTGAGTTTTCAATTTACTTTATTAAGTTTATCTATATCTTGATGTATCTTGTGCAGATACATCCAACAACTGAGAGATGCATGGCGTACACAATTTCTTTGTGACATTCATTGAAGTACTACAAGATAGGCCTCCTAGTCATGAACTAGAGAATGAAGTATTTCTTTTTTATTTCTCATATTATTATCAAATTTTGCAGTGTAAATCCGTTTAAGCTCATTGGACTTGGATTGTCAATTTGGACTTTTGCTGTAACTGGTTGTGGTTTTTCATTCAACTTCTTGTCTATCTTAATCTGCCGCATGTAAGTGACTTGATCCTTCTTGTTTTCTCAATACACCCCTGGCCTAGCTTCTTCTTGTTGATGTGGGATATTTTTATGCTATTTTGGTTGGTTTTGCCTGTATTAATCCAAGTTATGTTCTTTAAAGGCTAGTTGGTGTTGGTGAGGCTTCGTTTATTAGTCTTGCAGCTCCGTTCATTGATGATAATGCCCCAGCTCTCAGGTATTGGATCTTTTTTTTCTGTTTATACCTATTCTTTTGCATTTGTTTGACCTGAGGTAATTACAGTATTACTATTTAGACCATCATTTCTGTTAAAAATATGATGACACTAAGGCAGTGAGTATATGCTCTAGGATTCGCAACTTCTCTATTTTATTTGGATATCTTGACATCTGTGGCTTTTGCTCCCTCTCTGATAAGAACAAGTTTTGTCTATTGTGTTGGGCTTGGCTTCATTTGCTAAACTTTTAACTTTTTCTCTTTTAGAATGCTATACATAAGCCTTAAAGTTCTGCAGCATAATAGGTTGTCTTTCTGTAACAAAGATGGTGGGATATAGTTATGAAGACTAAAATAGAATCTCATCGGTCATAAGCTACAGATATTCTGAACAAAACAGTCTCATGATCAGTTTCATGTCAGCAACAATTAATTGGACAATGCTTGACCTTATAATTTTCACGTGAGCTCTTCTTTTACTATTCTGTTAAGCTGAGAATCTGCCGTGCCTTATAGTCTCTTGTGATGCTGTTTTGGTTTTGTTCTTGTTGGGCTTCTCTGCTTGTAAAGGTGTCTCACTGGTGTTGACAATTACTGCTCCTCATTGCATTTGAATAGAGGAGGGCTTTGGAGATGGGGTTAGATGTATATCTTAGATCTAGGTTGATGGGCGGTTTCCATTCTTTAAGTCGGTACCATAACTGTCAGCTGTTTTAATCGATGGAGGATTACCAGTCATAGAATGAAGCAATCTAAAGGTACAAGATAAAAGTTTGTAATAAAGCTAACTTTTCAGAATGTTCTTACAACATTTAAGTGAGGTGTGGATGGAGTATGGCTGAGCTATAGAAAATAGCAATCTATAAGATTCCAACAAATGGCTAAATTTAGCTCTGCATAAAGCTGCAAGCTTAGTTGCCATTTCGGCCTAGAGAATGGAGGGCTAGCTTATGAGTGATTTTTGTATTGTTCAATTCCCTGTATTGTGATGCTCCAGTAATCATTATCTTTTCCCATTGAAGCAGGGTAAACCTTTGTAGGGAAAATAAACAGGTGCATCAGTTGCAAAATGGAAAGAGAATAGGTTCATCACTAGCTTGCAATTACACATTTTTTTGTTAAAATGCCATGCTATGTACCACACAGTTTTTGAGCAACTTCTCAACTTTTAATTTTTGATTTTTGATTTTAAATTTTTTTTTTTTTAGAATGGGTGCTAAGTGTTCTAGAAATGCTACAAGAGAAGTTTCATAAACAGCTGGATAAACTCCAATCACTACTAGAAATCTGTTCATTTACATCACCACTATTAAATCGGTCGGAATTGCCCGCGATGTAAAAAAAACATATAAACATCGGCTTATGAAATATCGATTTCTATTGTGGTTATAAACATCGGTCGTTAAATTAACCGATGTGTAAACTTTCGTTCAAAAATTTTGAAAAAAACACGGAGGGACTAAGTTAAAAAGTTTGAGAAACGCGGGGTCCAAAATTTTAATTCCTCCAACACTTAGTCATTTTGTCTGAAACTTTCGAACCCTAATTGATAAACTCTCACTGCCTCCTTCTTCGCGTTCCCGACCTCAGCTCCTTCTCCAATTAACCTGACCCGCGCCCCCGACCACAGCTCCTTCTCCGACCTGACCCGGGGCCCCGACCTCAGCTCAGAGCCTGGAGCTCGTTCTTCGTCCTGACCTCGAGCTCATTCTCCGACCTAAGCCACCTCAAGCCTTTTCTCCGACCACCACCAGCGTATGTTCTCTCTCTTCTCTCCACCACCATTACTGATTTTGTCTCTCTTCTAATATGACACTGCTCCGGTGAGCCCGCTGTTAAACAGGTCCGGTTTCGAATTTGATTTCTTCTAGTTGAGGGATTCAAGTTGATTTTGCTTCCGCCCGAAACCCTATTCAACTCTTCCCGTGATTTGGTAATTTCTTTCCGATTGGCAAATCTCTCTTTTCTAACTTTGTTTCCGACTTTCCAGGTTGCCCAAGCGAAGAAGCCCATCATTGCTCCTCCTCCCAAAAGCCAGTGTGAGTCAATTTGCCTCATTCCTATTTGAATTTTGAATTTGGATTTGTTTTATATTTATTGTTGCTTCAATCCAGTTTTCTACTTTTCATATCCCTCAGATCCAATTCCTCTTCTTTTCGATTTTGACCTAACTTTTTTGGTTTTCTGAAATTTTTATTTTTTAGGGATTTTGATTTATGATGCGATTGCTTTTAAAATTGTTGCAATATGGGGACCAAGAGGGATTTCAGCACTGCGATTCTCGAACAGAAGAAGGCAGTAAATCTCCTTGTCGTCGATGAAGCCATCAACGATGACAACTCCGTCGTCACTGTCCACCCTGAGACCATGGAGAAGCTCTAGCTAGCTCTTTAGGGGCGACACAATCCTCATCAAGGTGCGATTTTGATGTGTTTTTGTTGGTTTATTTGGAATATTGTTGAAGAAAATTGATGGAATTTTGCTTAATTAGGTTTTGGGTAGTGAGTGAAGGATGGATTTATAGTTGGGTTGATGGGTTTTAGGTGTTTTGTTTGAGATCTGGTGACTGGGTGTATTTGGGTGTCCGGAAGTTGGGATTTTCTGCTGGCTCTGAACCCCTGTACTATTTTTTAATTGTCTTAATCACCTTGTTTAAGTTGCACTCTTGTGATTCCTAATTCTGACATTGCATTGGATGATAGAAAGATAGGGTGGACGGTCATTAATGCTAAAATGTGAATTATGCAGGATGTCTCAAAGAGTGTGACAAAACTTGCCGTGAGAGAATCCCGAGCTCAGGATTTGAGGAATGAAATTCTCACCTCTAAAAAGTGACAAGGTTCTGAGCAAGAAGCCCCCTACTCCTCACCTGCGAGTTGTGGCTGATTATCTGTTGGATGCAACAACTAAAGAAGCCAACAAGAGAGTTAAGCTTGCGAGAGCTGCAATGGGTAACAACAACCCTGGTTGCCGTGGATTCAAGAAAGATAAGGACCGCCTTAAGTCTCTCAGTGCTCAGGTATACTTTAGCTTCCTTTTTGTACTTATTTCTTCATGATTATACTTCATGTTGGTAGGCAGAGACCAGAAGTTGCTAATTGATTTGTTATAATCTAATGCTAGGGACCCAAGAAAGGAAGATGGGAAAGAAAAGATGGCAGTGACAACCATAAGCAAAAAAGGCAAAAGACTTAATTTATCTATTTATCTCATCCATGTGTTGTATAGACAGAGGGTTTATTAGCCACCTCCCAATTTGTTTCAATCCTTAGTGTTGGTATTTGGCTTTAAAGTAGCTCATGTATCATTCATTGATTAACTACAGAAACAAAGGTGAGATACAAAACAATGAGACAGAAATGATCATATAATCATCCTCATGTGGACGGACTACTTGCGTCAAATGGTGGCGGCAAGCAGAGAAGATTGGTATGTTAGTTGTATGATACTCATTTTTAGCTATTCAGTTTCTGTTCTTGTATTTTACAAATCATGGTAATGAATTTATAGAAAGAATTTTTAGATACTCCGATCGTTTTTTTTTTTCTGGCATTCACTTCTGGTCAGGATTTGTATTCAGGCACCACGAATCATAGACTAATTGGACTGTTTGTTTATGACTGGATGTTTTATCCTCTGGTTCAACAGTTCTAGTACTTGTGTCCCTTGGTTCAATTTCTACTAGTATATGCTATAACTTTCTAGTCACTAGCATTGTTTATAAACCCCAAGTCCTGGTTTTGCCTCATTAAATTTATATGTTGCAGAAATTAAAGGCTAGAATTTTCTTTAAAAGAATTATTGGCACTGTTGTGCGATCTATGCAAGCGGATCAAAAGGAGCAAGGTTGGTATCTTTATGTTTTTCCTTAGAATAGAATACGTACTGCATATCTTTCTTGTAGAATTTGATCGTTTCTAATTTTTATACTTTTATAGCCAAGTTACTTGCATGCATCTAAAACAATCAAAATATGTTGTCGTATTATTAAGTTTTCAGAGGATCATCATTATTTCTTTTCTATATAATGAATTTCCATAGTTGTTTTATTCAGTTTATCTCCCTGATACTCTCTCTCTCTCTCTCTCTCTATATATATATATATATATATATATATATATATATATATTATATATATATATACTCTGTCTTCAACTGTTTCTTTGAGCTGATGGATAGTAAAGATAATACTAGAGTGCAGAACAAGATAGAAACTAATTAAAATGCCCTTTACAATATCATTTTGTGTTGCTAATATATATCACTAGTCACTGCACCATCAAACTGTTCAATCTGAGAAAGGGGTTAATGGAGACTTTAATTTTAGGAGTGGGCAGACTAGTATAACAAGACTTAATTAAGTGATGACATCATTTTTCTGCCCTTACGTATCTAGATTTTCACTGTATTATGAAAGTTGGATTTATTTTACAGTTTGCCGTGTCTACTATGCCTAAGATGTATGCGGGACACATGTATACCTGATAAGAAGATGCTTAAAGATCCAAGGAGGCTGTATGCACCTGGCCGTCTCTATCATATTGTTGAGAGAAAGCCTTGCAGGTGTTGTTCCTTTGAAATAAACGTTGGCAAATATCTGCTTGATTAAATCCAGAAACTTAGATTTCAATTCATAAGAACAAGATTCCATTGCTGTTCTCGCACCTGTCATTATATAGTGTCTGTATATTCAGTTGTAACCTAACATATAGTATTATAAATGCATTTCTATTAGGGATGTTATACAATGCCACTCGTGTCAGTGGGATAGATTTAAAGTATATGATAATAAGGCTTTTGCCTTTAGCAATGGTTCTCAGTGCTGCTATGCTATGCTTTGAATGCCTCTTTTTTCTTTTTTGGTTTTGCTTGATATTTGTCTGAGGGTTTGTAAATGTTTATTTTGCTTGAACTTGACAGATCAAAGTTTCAAACTTTGCACTTATTAGTGCATTTATGACGGAGTTGGAAGCTGAACACCTGTTATCCAGGTTTATATGTGATCCTTTTATTGGAAATTCTACATGATTTTCAGATTATTTGAGTACTTATTTTATCAAGTGTTGCTGGACAGATTTCAGTCTAGATTGTGTTCAGATGCTCATCAATAATATCTACATTTGTAGGATTTTGATGTATGCTGCAGATAAGTGACACATGACCTTGTTTCTGCAATTTGTATGCAGAACGTTAGAGTCAACTAGCTGTCAGTCTGCTGATCAGGTGGAAGCAACATTAGTTAACAAAGGAGTCAGAGTAATATCCGAAGAATCAACCTGTTGGTGTTGTGCTTGTGCGGGCGTGGCTGGCCAGAGATAGCTAATACATGGGAACCCTTGGAGAATCTCCAATCTGTCTCTGATGTTATAGAAGCATTTGAAAAAAGGTATTATTTTGTTTCTGTTTCTGTTTTACGTTCCAGTTACTTCCAAGTCTTTATATTGCCAGTGTTGGCCTCTATAGATAGTCCATAGGGTTTCCACACTAATTATCTTCATTAGCTTGTTTACCCAATCACTGTGCCTTATGTGTTGCATGTTTATATATTTCTAGTGGGCGGTAAAGACGCGGAAATCATATAGCCAAAATCAAATTGACGAGGTGTGCATTGAAGTGGCTGATTATATACAGAGTTTGATGTAGGACTGTGACTGCCAAGATGTTTTTTGAGTAAGGCTAGCTAGTTTTGGCTTTGAAGCAAACCTTGGTGTGGAACTTTTGTACATTGTTGCTCATATGTTTCCAAGCTAGCTTTTGTAAGTTTAGGGGTTTATTTTCTGAATTATGTTGAATCATGAATTTGGAAAGAAAATTAATGGAAAGCCCCTAATTTTGGATGATGAGAAATGCACTTTTTTTCCCAGCAATAGCTAAATGCAAACTTTTCACATCATGCTTGTCAAAATGAAGTGAAGTATATTAAAGCATAATAAAACAGTAATGCCAAGGAAAACGAAGTCAGTTGAGAGATTAGAAATCAGTATCAAAAATGAAATCGATGTCCTATGATTATCAATATATCGAATTGTAACTCAAAACCGATGTAATCAAAACTACTGCACATCGATTTCTAATCACCAAACCGTAATCTATTATGAACATACAAATCACCTACAATGGAGCAAACCGATGTGTGGTCAAAAGGTGAACATCGGTTTTACGAACAAACAATACTCATGGGAACTGATGTCTACAAGTGTACTGGACATCACTTCTGGAATAGAAATCGATGCAAATGTTCAAGTAGGTATTGTTCGACATATACTTTTTTAAGCATAAAATGTGAAAATATGAAGAATTAGACATACCTAACATACAAAAATATGATGATTATAACGATTATACATCGATTTGTTTTTTAGAATCGATGTTGGTTGTTGTCTGGGACATCGGTTGAAAACGCGCTTATACTGATGTCTATACTTTTCTCTACACCCACTAAGACATCGGTCGAAAATTAGTTTAACATCGGTCCAGAACCGATGTCTATGAACAAAATTCTAGTAGTGAATGTTTGTGAAAAGATTAAACTTTGAAATTCTTCAACTTGAGGCCACGGTGTCGTGTTAGATCAGGTCCCATAATATGGCTTTTCAAAGGTTTTTGTTGAAACAAAAAGATCGGTGGTTTCAGCCTTGAATCTGGGATATTCTTGGCACACAAAAATTGCTCAGGGCACTGTCATTTACTTGGTGGCTGCTTGTGTGTCAGTTTGTTTTAGATATTTTAGATATATTCTCAACTTGATGTTCTTATGGTATGGTAGTGGCATATCCAATGACTCTTAATTCCATTAGAAGTATATTATAGAACATACTTGGATTAAATTAGTAGTTGCACTGCTAATTGTTGCAGTCATCTTGGGTTCATTTGGTAAGATTGTTGGCTTTTTTGAACTATTATTAGATTTCAGATATATGTTTAAGTTGTAGATTTTATTTACTACCTGCCATGCCTCCCCCCTCTCCCCTCCTTCCCTCTTCTTATCATGTCTGTTCTCTTAGATATATTGATTGGGAGTTGTTTTGGTGGGATGTGGTTTTGAGAAAATGGGATGATATCTGTAACATTCTACTACCAAGAAGAATTTTTTTTCTTCTTTGCTGTGCATTCATTTGGTTTTTGTTTTTATCTCTAAAGCTTCTATCCAGTATATACTGTATACCTGTTATAATTTGAACCTCTGTAAATTGAATACACTAGGAGAAGAATCATGTTTTATGATAATTTTTCCTCTACTCTTCAAAGTTCTAAAGGGCAAGAACTTTTGGAAAACACATTTATTTGTTTTCAATTTCCAGAAGAGGATGGACTCATATTCATTCTTTGGTATATGGGCTTCCTATTATTTTCTTTTACTTATTCAAAATGCAGGATGATGGGGACCAATTCGTGTAAACATGCATCAGGTTCATTTGACTGGAATTTCTTACATTTTCCTCCAACTTCTTTGCAGGTTCATTTGACTGGGATGTTTGTGTGACTTTTCGTCTTTTCCTTAGGTTTGCATTTTCCTTTATGCATGTCCCTTGTTTATATTATATGCATTATGTACTGCTTTTACTGCTTGTGATGTTGTAGTTATGGTTCTGAGCTGGGTGCTATTCCCCGTAGCCAGTTATCTGTTGGTTATTTTGTCTTTCGTATGAAAGAAGTAATAAGTGAGTACATACTTTGGTGTAGCAGGTATACAGTTGCTTTGGTTCTCCCTTTGTTTATTTTCAACATTTTGTTACTGAGGCTATTAAACCTTTCTGAATAATAATAGTAGAGATTTTTGATCAAATAACTGAGGTTGATGCTTTTTGATGCAGGGCTTTCCGAGGGTAAATAAAAGTATGTACTTAAAGCTGCTGGTGCATTGTTTTCATTTGTAAGGTTTAGGCAGGGTTAGTGTGCATCACATTTATGGACAAGTATAAGTTTATGGTTAGGGTTAATGTTGGGATGGAATGACTTTGTTGAATATATGGATGAATGTATCGGATCTTTACATAAATGAATTTGTTTTGAATGTGTTGTCATTTGGATTCCATATATGCAGAATGTCGGTCTTTTGAATGTCTCTCAGACCATTCTATTTTCCAGCTAAAAACTATTGTCTAATAATTATTCATCATAAAATGCCTAGCAAAAACTGTTGTATGAGCTATCTAACTATAATACATTAAGGACTAAAAGAATGAGAAAGCCATTGTCTAGCAAAACAACAGACAACAGTTTTTTGGAGAAACCTATAATATCAATAATGGATAGACAATGGGAATTTCAACTACATGTTGTCTGACCCAACCTTCAGACAACAGCAAGCATATAAGCCCCTGTTGTCTGACACAACCTTCAGACAACAGCAATCATATAACCCGTTGTTGTTCTTTCTGGTATTCAGACAACAGACAGCATAGTAGTCGCTGTTGTAGTAAACTTTATCAGACGACAGTTTTTTGGTATTGTCTGATCCATGTATCAGACGGCATTGAGATAGACAACAGCAAAGTATATAATCAGACGACAGTGAAAAACTGTCGTCTGATTGAAAAATTGGTGTAGTGTACCAAACATGTTTCTCGAAAGTGGAATTTAGGCAATGACTTAGTGAGCAAGCCTGCCACACTGTCCTCAGATTGAACCTAGTTCACTTTGATCTTGAGGAGAGTCTGTTGTTGCTGATTATCCTTGGTGTTGTCGCTTTTGATGTAGCCTTGCTTCATTTGTTCAAAACAAGCAACATTATCCTAAATGCTTGTAGGCTCATCTGTGGTAGACTTCAAACCACAACTGTTCGAACATGCGTAACTATGGATCCAATCCATATACATTCATGAACCACTTCGTGAATAGTAATAATCTCTGCATTGTTCGAAGATATAGCGACTAGGGTCTATTCTGTAGACCTCCAAGATATCACGGTCTTTACCCATGGTGAACACTTAACCAGTTTGGGAATGACTTTTGTGTGGGTCAGAGAGATACCCAATATCAGAAAAACCTTCCAAAACACATGTCGTTTTGGGATGGAGATAGAGGACGCAGGCCAGTGTTGGCGGCGTTCCTGGTGTGTGATGGGTCCGAATCCATCATCTCTCTGTAGGGATAAAACAAGCCCATATCAATCGTACATCTCAAGTATTGAAATATATCTTTTACACCAATCCTAATGGCGTCACGTTGGCGCAGAGCTATACCTTAGCTAACAAGTTCATGGCAAATGAGATGTCCGGTCTTGTGCATTGATCTAAGTACAATAATGCGGATATTGTACTTAACTAGGGCATTTCTGCCCTTAGCGCCTCTTCGTCGTCATCCTTCGAACGAATAGGATCCTTTTCAGGATCAAGACTACGGACGATCGTGGGGGTGCTTGAAGGCTTGACCTTGTCAAAATGCCTAAGCATCTATCGACACGATGCTCAGGTTCCAAACCGAGACATAATCGTGTTCTCCCATAATCTTTCATCTCAAAATCGGATTTCAAGTGTTCAGCGGTTTCCCTTAACTCTTTAAGGGCTTCTAATGAAGATCATTTCCAACATGAACCGCGATAGAATCCGAAACTTGTTATGGAAACGCGTGGGCATATCCCTTCCCGATCAAGTAGTCACTTTAGTGAGCGTTTCAACCTTATTGCAAACGCGCTCTGAGGTCTAGAGCCACTTGACTTGGGTAAATGAAGTCCACCATGAACCTTTATGTATATTTCGTATCTAGATCCCCATAGAGATACGTGTTGACAACATTTGTAAGCTGCATGATCAGTTATTCGGAAACTACCAAACTGACAAGGTAGTGGAGTGCAATGACATTCATTACGAGAGAATATGTCTCATCGTAGTCGATTCCAGGGCGTTTTATGAGAAGCCTTGCGCCTTAAGGCCAGATTGCCATATCTTTTTCTCATCACGCTTTCTAATGAAGACCCATTAGTCAATAGGTTTTATGTTAGGAGGTGTTGGCATCATTGGCTCAAAACCTTCCTTTTCGTTAGAGAATCCAACTTAACCTGGATCGCATCTTTCCATTTAGGCCAGATTTCTCTAAGTTGGCATTCATTCATCAACGGAGCATGGTTCGATATCATCTGACTCAACAAACTCATGCGCAACTACATCATCAATTATGATGGAGTTTCTATCCCACGTCTCATGTACACTAGTGTAATTTTCATAAAGCTCTATATTCTCAGGAATAGGTTCTGACGTTGAGGCGTCCCCCAACGATAACCATAACCCGGAAGATACTCATGAGACGGATTTTGAGTCTTGATGATCAAATGATTGGAATGTGCCAAAGTATCCTTCGAACCCACAGGCCTCCCAAGCATCCTAGCTGGGGCCATGGCCTATAACGTCAGAGTGCCACTCTCTTGACGTTGGCGCCATGCCTACCTCCATGTAGGGTGGCGCTACGTCCTCTCGTAGGGATGTACTTCCTTGCAGGCATATTTGCAGCAGATGTGTGATCTCGCCACTTTAGTAGGGGTCGAGATGAGACATAGTGGGGACAGGCCACGACAATTCCTGTCGTTCCTGCTGAACATCTGTGTTCTTATCTCCCCCTAATGACGGGAAGACTGTCTCATCAAAGTGACATCCGCAAATCTAGCGGTAAGGAGATCACCTTGCAAGGGCATTAAGTGGCTGACGGTTGTTGGAGTCTCAAATCCAACGTAGTTGCCCATTCATCTGTAAGGACCCATCATAGTACGCTGTGGCGGCGCAATTGGCACATAAATGGCTCACTCAAATGTGCGTAAGTACAATACTTGCACTCAGTCACTAGCTGTTACGCAGAGGTAGATTGAGTGGCGGTGGGTCGTAGACAAATTAGCATATCTGCATGCGATATTGCATCACCCCAAGCAGATATAAGGAGGTTGGTGCGCATTACCAATGTCCGGACTACCATCGTAGTCGTTTCCGTGAGACCATTTGGGTGTGTTCATGGGAATATGATGTCCAACATCAGTCCCATTGCAATAACCATTGAAAGTCTTCGATGTAAACTCTCTAGCATAGTCAAATCCAATTGACTGAATAGGATGTTACGGGGAGTGAGCCCGTTGTCATATGATATGTGCTAGGAGTGTAGCATAAGCAGCATTATAAGTGGACAATGGCACAACAAGTGACCAGCGTGTTTGCGTGTCAACCAACATCATGAGATATTTAAACGTCTGCAAGTTGGTTGAACTAGTCCACAGAATCCCTACGGATTCTATGTAAGAACAGAATGAGTATTTTCATATCCTTTGCTTAGGACGGTGTCAATCCTAACTTCCCTAAGGAACCGGCTTTGTAAAATGAGCGAGAGGCTTTAGAAGCAACCAATGAGGATTTTGGTTGGGTCTGAGCGTCTGAAACGCTATTTGAAGCAATTTGGTGATTGTAGCATCACCTGAGGCGCCATCACCATGATGGACGCCATCTATGGCGTCATGGATAGGGACTGTGCTAGCTCTAGGCTGGTGGTGGACGGAGGAGGTGCCCTAGGTAAAAGCGTCGGTCACACTTAGTCCAGGAATCAACTTTTGATTCATGCTTCGTTTCGCTAGAGAGAAAGGATGTCCATGTGAAGTCTTTCGTAGACGGATCATCATATCATGACCAGGATGACCTATCCTGTCATGACAAAGCCAATATGTGTCTAAATCTAAGAGATCTTTTGTCATAACTTCATTGGATTTAATAGCTCGAATAGTGACATAGAGTCCACTAGAGAGACACATAAACTTCTCTAAGATGCGCCTTTGTTCGCAATCGTTAGAGGTATTGCAAAGGAACTTATTTCCATTCTCTTCATGCGTTTTCGAATGAAATCCGTTGGCTATTTATAGGTGCGATTGGCCCTAGGAGCGTAGAGAGTTTCTGTGACAGTAATTAAGGTGCCATTTGGCAAGTGCAACTTGGGCTATTCCATGTCCTTGAATTAATTCTAATGGCCCAGCCATCGTTGTCACAAAAGTCATATGCTCAGAATCAAAGTGGAGTCATAAAGAACTCGAAATTTTATTCATAAGCCAACAGAGTTACATCATTGTCTCTTTGACCAAAGAAAATCTAATCCAAAATGCTAGCTAATGGAAAACAATGGTAGTCGTCTAACTTCTTTCGGTAATTCCAAAATAAATGTGACCAGGTGAGTAGAGAGATGTCGGTGGAGCAAGGCTCGCTTAAGTACCACTAATCTCAGAACCTTCCTAGACATCACACTTATTTTGGGTGAGCCTACTTTGAAGAAAGAGTTAAACCTTTGGCATTTACTACAAAGTATATCGCAATTGCCTATTACATCTCTTGGAAAAATAAAGACTTAAACAGGTGATCTATTGATCCCAGCCAGATTTGTAGTCTTCAACCCTTCACTCTAGATCATCTTCTTGATCTTCTTATTCCATATAGTGAGCTTCTCTTGCATCACAATATGCTTTGTAGGTGGTGACAATTTCTTCACGAGCTCTACAAATGTGTGCCCAATGATCAGACACTCCACATCGAGAACATATATCTCTTTGCTCAAACTCCATTAATTGAGGCGCTTTGAAAGCGTCATTTAGATGGCTCTTAGTGTTGGTGGCGACACCAACATGGCCAGAGGCGTTGCCTCCCTCTCTCTTTCCACGTTGACCTCTTCGGTTTCATGTACGCCTATATTGGCGGTTACCTTCCCAAGTAGAGCGATTATATGGACCAGAACGTCCAGAAGTATCCCTAAGGTTAGGGTTTCGCTCTTGGCGCCTTCTCTTAGGGGCGCGACTATAATTGGATTCTGGAATATGCTCTATTTCCACGGATCTCGAATTATAGTTCTTCACAAGGATGTTGTCATGCTTTTCAGCGACATTCATAGCTCCAATGAGCTTATGAAACCTTGTGATCCGTCCTGCAGTAACATCAATTCGATCAATGCAGAGACGGGGAAGGTAGAGAGAGTCTTCTCAATCAACATCGCATGTGTGATATCTTTACAACAGAATTCCATTAAGGATTTAATGCAAAGTGCTTCCGAGTTGTAGTCAAGAACTGACTTGAAATCACAGAAGCGGAGGCTATGCCATCTCACTTCTAGGTCAGGAAGCAAGGAGTCACGGACGTTGCCAAATCTTTCTTCGAGTGAGACCCACAGCCTTCTGGGGTCTTCTTCATTCATACACTCGTACTGGAGCGAATCATCCATATGACGAGTAATTAGGATGATGGCTTTTGCCTTATTTGCCTCTAAGGTTGCTCTATTTGCTTCCAAAGCTTGAGCTTACTCAACAGTTAGCACGTCCTGGCTAGGCTCGAGAATTGTATCCAAGATTCCATCGGCCTTGAGATGCTGGCGGACATCACGAACCACTTGTGATATCCAGAGCCAGTTGTTCCCATTGGAGCAAAGTCCAGTTTGTTCAGGTTACTCATCCTGAAAGAGAACAAGAAATTAGGGTTAGTTTTGGAGCGAAAAAGACTACCACGAAAACATATGAAATTTCTGAGCGTAGTCGCTTCCAAGAAATTGGGAATTTCTGAGCGTAATCGCTTCCAAGAAATTAAATTCCAAGAGGTATTGGATTAGATCGAAACAATGACGTAAGTGGTCGACCATAAATTCTCTACAAACTCTAAGTTTGGAGATCTCAACAAGCTCTAAGCTTGGAGTGAGCACGAACCCCAGTTCAGCTTAATTTGGTCTCCCCTATGATGAAGAAAGGGGGGTAGAAGAAGGGATATTGGAAGTCCCCGAGAAAAGAAGAAAAGAATGAAAAACTTCAAAAACGGGAACTAAAAAGAGCCTTGAAAACATACCTAAAAAAGTGTCAAAATTTTGCCGGAAAAAGTGCCGGAAAATTCGCAGGAATTTGGTCGCCGGAGGTGGCCGGAAAACGGTGGTGGCCGGCGGTGGTCGCTTGCCGGAGCTTCTGCGGGGCTGCTGCGCTGGTGCTGCCGAGGGCCTGCGCTAGTGCTGTCGAGTGCTGTTGACAGATGTGCGCGGGGGTTGCTGAGACGCTGTCGACAGATGCGCGCGGGGGGCTGCCGAGGCTCTGTCGAGGTCCTGCCGAGGATCTGCGCGCAGGTACTGCCGAGGATCTGCGCGCAGGTACTGCCGAGGGTGCTGGATGAGGCGGTTCAGGGGTCTACTGCAGTTTCGGTGGCCGATTCAGTTACTTTCCGGCCGGTTCTGGAGGTGACATTTCTGGTGAAGGATTCCGGAGCTCTGATGCAGGTATTGCCCAACTATGATGGTGGAAGGTGACCTGGAACTATGCGAACCGGTCAAAGACTGTTTTTATTTTCTGGAGACCGGTTCGGAGCTTTTCTGGCCGGTTCCAGTGAATCCGCCGTCGGTTCTGGGCTCCTGGGATTGATTTCTTCAAGGTTTGAGGTGGAGGCAGAAAAGGCTTCAAGGTTTTGTATTCGGATTCAAAGTTTTTAGCTTCTTCAATTAGGGTTTGGCTATTTGTTTCAGGGTTAGGGCTTTGTGCTGATAACGTGTTATAGAGAAACTGAAATTGAGAGGAAATCGCTGTGTATTCTCATTGATAATAGGGGCCTCTTTATATAGAGGATTACAATGCATAGAGTCTGAATCATACAAGGAAAGATAATCTCTAGATTCTTCTAATTAAACCCTATTACCACTAGGTCAAGTAACCTAGAGTTTGGGCCAAACATAAATTAGGGTTTTACTTGAACAGAATAAACATCGTAATACATTGACTTATAGTAATTTAAGATAAATTAGTATATGCTGAATCGTCTGACATTTCATAAAATTTAACTCAATATTCTCAATATTTTTTTATACTAGATGAAAAAGTAGATATGATTAATTCAAATTAAAAAAATAGAGTATAGAAACCAAATACTTAGTAATATTAAATAATAGTATACTTAATTTTGTATTACTGAAAATAAGAGTATAAGAAATATGTCTATTGCGAAGTATGAAGCTATAGAAAATGAATTGTGTGATGAAAATAATCTTGTTTTAAAGTAATAAAGATTATTTCAGATTCAGAATTGTTGGTAAAAATTTTTTTTATTGTAAATTGGCTATTAATTAAATAGTTCTCTTAATTTCCAGATGTAGAAATATGGATATACTGGCATATGGCTTCGGGTTTGATTCAAAACTACAAACATGTATATATATTGGTTTAGGTATCGTGTCTATGCTATATATATATATATATATATATATATATATATATATATAGAATGCACTAAATAGCCAAATGGGATTGCAGCGGCTGGTTGAGTTACCTTGATTCTCATAAGCAACCGTGGTTCGAATCTTGTTGATTGCATGCGATTTGCATTTTTAAGTCCAAGTTCAAATCTCAGTAGGGTTAGGAAAATATCAGACCCCTAAAAAAAAATGAAAATTTCGCCGATATTTCGGCGATTTTTTCGATTTTTTAGTCCTTGGTTGTGACTGTGGCTTCATGGCGGAAGGTAAATTTGGTGACGATGGTGGGAATGGCAGAAGATGCTGGTAGGAGGCTGTGGACTTAGACTAGGCCAAATGGACTAAGGTTTTTTCCTAATCATAGGCCTGGAGCTTCGTCCATTTGGACCTGGGCTTCATTGGCTGGTGTTGGGTTGCATTTTTTAGTTTTTACTTTTACTTTCATTTTGTTAGAATTCCTTCTCTTTTTGGGAAGGAATTGGTAGGCTCTCAGAGTTGAGGAATGTCGCCAGGAGTACCCACAAAGCCTGCATTTTTTATTCTCCCGTAGGTACTGTAGGGCACTTTCTGGATGTGCTTTAATAATTCCTTTAAAAAGGTTGAATTACTTAGGTAATAGCTCTATCTGACAGCCCTGCATGGGCGAGTCATTATGTGTAATTTCGCTGAAGTTCAATAGAGTTGACTATTTCTCTCAAAAAAAAAAGAAAAAAAAAGAAGAAGAATAATGTCTTAATTGTTTAAGGACATCTAATTGTGTGTCTGGCCCAAACTCTAATTACTTGAATGAGTTGTAATAGAGTTAGTCTTATAGATATTCTCGGAGATATCTTATTCATTGTATGATTCAGTTTCCTTATAAGACTCATATTCTCTGGTTGTAATCCTTTATATAAAGAAGCCCCTATTATCAATGAAAGCACAACTCATTCTCTCCCAATGTTTGATTCCCTAAAACAAGTTATCAACACGAAGCCCTAACCCTGAAACTCTAAATTCGTAAACTCGAAACCCTAGCTACCTCCGCCTTACAGCTTGAAGCCCTCGATCCCAGGTGTCCAGAATTAGCGACGGAACCACCAGAACAGGCCGAAAAATCTTCAAATCGGCCGTCAGAAAACCTGAACTAGCCAGGTTAGTCTCACCAGCGCATGCGCACAGCCCAGCGCGTTAGATTAGCCTCTCCCAGCCTTGCCCAGCTCGCAAGCCCCTGCGCTAGCCTCGCCGACACTTGCGCGCGTCCCAGCGCCGTTAGCCTCGCTTCACCTCGACAGCACAGCGCGCCTCTGCGCCTGCGCTAGCCTCGCTTCACCTCAACAGCACAGCGCGCCTCTGCGCCTGCGCCAGCCTCGCTATCTGCCGACATCTGCGCTCGTGGATAGCCTCACTCGCCCATCTCCCTGCAGATTAGCCTTGCCTCAGCAACACCCTACGCAAGCTGTTAGCCTTGCCCACGCACGCACGCACACCCACCAGGTTAGCCTCGCCCAGCAACCTTGGCCAGCACCAGTAGCAACCTCCAGCCATCTCAGGCCACCGCCGGCCACCTCCGACCACCAGTTATTTTCCGACGACTTTTCCGGCCAATTTTCCTGCGACCCTAAAAGGGGGTAAATTTTTTATAAAAGTTCCCGCTTTCAGTACTTTCAATTCTTTTCTTTTCTCGGGGACTTTCAACCTCCCTTCTTCTATCCTCCACTTCTTCTTTTATGAGGAGACCTAAGCTAAACTGTGGGGCTTCGTGCTATCTCGAAGCTTGGAGCTTGTTGAGATCTCCAAACTTAGAGTTTGTTGAGATTATACAATCGACCACATACACATCATTGTTTCGATCTAATCTAATACCTCTTGGAATTGAATTTCTTGGGAGCGATTACACTCAGAAATTTCTAATTTATTGGAAGGATTACGCTCAGAAATTTCTAATTTCTTGGGAGTGATTACGCTCAGAAATTTGTTTTGTTTTCGTGTAGCTTTTTCCCCTCCAAAACTAACCATTTTTCTTGTTCCTTTTCAGAATGAGTAACCTGAACAAACTAGACTTTGCTCCATAGGGGACAACTAGCCCTGAATATCACAAGTGGGTTCGTAATGTCCGCCAGCATCTCAAGCCCCAAGGAATCTTGGAAATGATTCTTGAGCATAGTCAGGACATGTTAACAGTTGAGCATGCTCAAGCTTTGGAAGCAAATAGAGCAGGCTTGGAGGCAAATAAGGCGAAAGCCGTCATCATAATGACTCATCATATGGATGATTCACTCCAGTACAAGTATCTGAATGAAGAAAACCCTAGAAGGCTGTGGGTCTCACTCGAAGAGTGCTTTGGCAACGTCCGTGACTCCCTGCTTCTCGACCTATAAGTGAGATGGCATAATCTTCGCTTCTATGATTTCAAGATAGTTTTTGATTACAACTCGGAAGTACTTCGCATTAAATCCTTAATGGAATTTTGTGGTAAAGAGATCACAGATGCGATGTTGATTGAGAGGACTCTCTCTACCTTCCCCGTCTATGCTTTGATGGTTGCTAAGCACTATCGAATCAATGTTACTGCAGAACGGATCACAATGTTTCATGAGCTCAATGGAGCCATGGATGTCGCTGAAAAGCATGACAACATCCTTGTAAAAAACTATAATTCGAGACCCGTGGGAATAGAGACTATTTCGAGTCCAATTATAGTCGTGCCCCAAATGGAGGGCGCCAAGAGCGAAAATGTAATCCTAGGGAAGGTAACCGCTAAAATAGGCGGACACGGAACCGAAAAGGTCAACATGGAAAGAGAGAAGGAGGCAACGCCTCTGGCCATGTTGGTGGCGCCACCAACACTAAATGCCATCCTAATAACGCTTTCAAAGCACCTCAATCAAGGGATCCTGAGCACAGAGATGTATGTTCTCGATGTGGAGCATCCGATCATTAGGCACACATTTGTAGAGCTCGTTGAGAATATTGCCACCTCCTATAAAGAGTATTGTGAAACAAGAGAAGCTCACTACGTGGAACAAGAAGATCAAGAAGGTGATCTCGAACTAAGGGTTGAAGACTTTAAATCAGGGCAAGATCAAGAGACTGGTGATTTTGAATAAAGTCTTTATTTTCCAAGAGATGTAATAGGCAATTGCCATATATTTTGTACTAAATGCCATTGGTTAAATTTTTCTTCAACTAGGCTCATCTAAAGCGAGTATGATGTCTAGGAAGGTTTTGAGATAAGTGGTACTTAAGCGAGCTTTGCTCCACCGACATCTCTCTACTCACCTGGTCATATTTATTTTGGAGTTACCGAAAGAAGTTAAACGAGTACCTTTGTTTTGCATTAGCTAGTCTCGGATTAGATTTTCTTTTGGTCAAAGAAACAATGATGTACACCGTTGGCTTATGAATAAAATTTCGATTTCTTTTCACTATGACTCCATTTTAATTCTAAGCATATTCCTCTGTGACAATGATGGATGAGCCATCAGGATTAGTTCAAGGACATGGAATGGCCCAAATTCCTCTTGCCAAATGGCACCTTGATTACTATCACAGAAACTCTCTACGCTGCTAGATAAATTGTACCTTATTGAGTTATTCAAGCCAACAGATTCCATGCGAAAATGCATATAGAGAACGAAAAAGAGTTCCTTTGCAATATCTCTAATGACTGCGAATAAAGGTGCATCTTAGAAAATTTATGTGTCTCTCTAGTGGATTTTATGTCACCACTATTCAAACTATTAAATTCAATAAAGCTATGAGAGAAGATCTCTTCAATTTAGACATATATTGGCTTTGTCACGACATGATAGGTCATCCTAGTCATAATATCATGATTAGAGTTTACTAAAGACTTCACACGGACATCCATTCTTTCGAGCGAAACGAAGCAAGAATGAAAGGCTGGTTCCTGGATTAAGTGTAATCGCCGCTGCTGCCTCTGGCGCCCCCACCATCTACTCCCAGTCTAGGGCTAGCGTAGTCCAAATTCATGATGCCATGGATGGCGTCCATCATGGTGGCATCCCAGGTGATGCTGTAATCACCAACTTTGCTTCCAATAGCGTTTCAGACGCTCAGGCCCAACCAAAATCCTCATTGGTTGCATCTAAGGCCCCTCGCTTGTTCTGCAAGGCATGTTCCTTATGAAAATTGGGACCGAGACCGTCCTAGGCAAAGGGTACAAGAATATGCTTATTCTGTTCTTACATAGGATTCAGGGGATTCTGTGGACCGATTCAACCAACTTGCGGACAATTAAATATTTCATGATGTTGGTTGACACACAAACACGCTGGTCACGTGTTGTGCCATTGTCCACTTGTACTGCTACTTACGCTACACTCCTAGCATAGATCATATGGCGACGAGCTCACTCCCCGGATCAACCCATTCAGTCAATTGGACTTGACAATGCTAGAGTGTTTACATCAAAGATTTTCGATGATTACTGCATATCATTGGGACTGATGTTGGACATCATATTCCTATATACACACCAAAATGGTGTCACTGAAACGACTATGATGGTAGCCCAGAGATTGATACTGCACACCAATCTCAGACATTGATACTGCACACCAATCTCCCTATATCCGCATGGGGTGATGCCCCGCCGCCACTTAATCTATCTCTGCGTTACAGCTAGTGACTGGGTACTAGTATCTCGTACTTATGCATATTCGAGTGCGCCATTTATGTGCCAATTGCGTCACAACACTGCACCATGATGGGTCCTCACAGACGAATGGGCAAATACGTTAGATTTAAGACTCCAACAATTGCCCGCCACTTAAAACCCTTGCTAGGTGATCTCTTTACTGCTAGATTTGCGGATTGTCACTTTGATGAGACAGTCTTCCCGTCGTTGGGGGGAGATAAGAACATGGATGTTCAACAGGAACGACAGAAATTATCATGGTCTGTCCCCATTATATCTCATCTCGATCCTCGCTAAAATGACGAGATCACACATATCTACTGCAAACATGCCTGCAAGGATAGACGTCCCTACGAGAGCACGTAGTGCCATCCTACAGGGAGGTAGGCATGACACTAACGCCATAGAGAGTGACACTCTAGCGTACAAGCCAAGGCCCCAACTACGATGCGTGGGAGGCCCGTGGGTTTGGCACAACTCAATCCTTTGATCATCGATGCTCAAAATCCTTCTCCTGAGAATGTTCCGGATTAAGGTTATCATTGGGGGACGCCTCAGTGTCAGAACCTGTAATACCCCAGAAATTCAATATTATTTTCCAAGGATTTCCCGAAATTTATTCTGTTATCGTTGGCATGAGTACATAGTTCGAGGTTGAGGTGGAAGTATTTTAGACAATTATTCACTCGAAATGCTTCGATTCAAAGGTTGAATGTTTTATATGTTAGGATTCTGTGTAAACTTCCTTCATGAAAGTTGTAGACCACGTCAGTACGATTTCGTGGATATGTGGAACGCGAAAATCAGAGTTCGTATGAAGAAGTTATGGCTTTCGGAAAAACTTTCCATTTTTGTATAAAGGACGAAATTTTCAGAAATTGCAAAGAAGGACCGAAATTCCTAATTTGGAAACCCGGCCTCTCTCTCTCTCTACCTGAGTCGGAAACCTCACTCTTTGTTCTTTCGGCCATATCTTCGCCGTCCGGCCACCATTAGACGTGCCACCGGGCTTGTTAGCTTTGCCTCTTCCTCTTCCTCTTCCATCGATTTTTGGTAGCTTTTCCACCTATCTCTGCCCCTAGACGCGGTAGCCGAAGATCCTCGATCCAAAACCTAACTTTGGGTCAACAGCGATATCTCCGCCGTCCGGCCACCCCAAGTTTCGCCACCGGACATTTTGGAACTCTCTGAAGATGGTGATCATGCTTTCCAAGTGGCTTGAGCAGAAGTGAAGTGTGGACGGAGAAACAAGGGTGATCGAAAAACTGGGCAATATATGATCTAGCCACTGTTTTGGTCTTTTTCGGGCTTCTCTGTTTGATTTAGACTTTGTGCTAATTGTGAATGTTGTTGGGCATGTTGAGAGGAAGATTTTGGCATAGGTTTCACCACCCAACTCGGGGGTTGGCGGTGGCGTCGCCGCAGTTTGTGCGGGCGCTTTGCTACGGCTTCCGGCCACCCCAGGGGCAGTTTCCGTTCCTGATTTCGATCTACTCGTCGATACGAGTATTTCGATATACAACACGTAATTTTTGGAGATTGCATGATTAAGTTAGGGTTTTTATAATTTTGATTCGTTTCGGTTTTTGATCCGTGAGGATTAGGTCGTCCGATCGACTTGTGGTTTTGATTGTATTGATCATAGAAGTGTTTCGAAGACGTTGGATGGTCTCAGATGAGGATCCAACAGTTAGATCGCCGTATAATTGTGTTTTGTGATTTGTGTGCTAAGTTGAGACCGTATATACATTGAAGTGGCTGACTATTTGCAGACTTTTCTATAGATGGAGACTAGGAAAGTGATTTTGAGTAAGGCTAGCTAGATTTTTTTGAACCATTTTGGAGTAGTTGTATTGTTGCAGCAGCTACGAACAAATTAAACTACATGTAGTTATTGCAATTGTATGTTTTAGACTAGCTAGCCTTGAAGTAGGTTGGGGTCTTTTTGCCTATTTTTTGAACTATTAACATCTCTGATGTTGGATACAAATTAATGCAATGCCCCATATTCAAATTAATTTGGAATTTCATGTTGTCAAATGTGGATTTGGTTGATTTTGTAGCAGCAATTACAAAATTAGTGGACATCATGCTCATATAAAGGATATGATGTACCTATTTCAAATCAGTATTAAACTAGAAAAACGATGTCATTAAAGAGACGATACATCATATTTGAAACAAAAATCGATATCTCTTTATTAAGTGCATATCGAGTTATTAAGTAAGAAACGATGTAAAAAAAACGAATAGACATCGGTGTAGATCGCAAAAACTAATGTTTTATAAAGGAAAAGACATCACTTCACAAAAGGAAACGATGTTTAACACAATAATGGACATCGTTCATATAATACTAAAGAATGTAGATTGAATCTTAAGTAGCGGGATATATGGAAAGTACTCATAAAGCTTGTAAACAGTACACAAAACTTCAACAATACCGATGTGTAACAAAATATAACACATCGTTTCTAGAATGAGTAACGATGTTAAAATGCATACTTGTGCAGTCGGACTTATACTTCATCAAGCATTAAATGCAAAAATATGAAGGTTTAACAATATCTAAATACACCAATTTGTGATTATAATAACGGTTTTACATCGGTTCTCGTTGCTTATCCGATGTCTATTTTGTTATGGGACATCGGTTTTTAACTGATGTCTTTTTTTCCTAATCTTTAACATCACCCACTAAGACATCGGTAGATTTTTTTTTTTTAACATCGGTTTCTGCCCGATGTCTAAGGCCAAAATTCTAGTAGTGATACCTGAACTTACAATGTTATCAATGTGATACCTAAACTTATTTTTTCTGATCAACGTTGTACCTCTAGCTAATTTCCGTCACGGAACTGTTGAAAATGATCACGTGACACGCATGTGACTGAATTTCAAAGGGCAAAATTGTCTATTTATGTCTAAAAAAAAAATTAAAGCATGATGAGTTCTTAAACCCATATTAGAATTGGCCAAAGAAAGAAACCCAGATCAGAAGAATTTGTGTTTCCTTGGGCAAATAAAGTATCATTGTTTCATTTCGATTCCCTTTGCTTGAAGTCTGAGATTGTTAGTCATCAAAGCTTCGTCCTTCTAATCTCTGCTGTTTGAGGTGATTATCTCTTTGAATTTGAGTCTGATCCCAAACCGTTGGAGAAGTGTTTGTGAGATAATCACCAATTGCAATTGGAGTCAAATTCTTAGCCACCAATTGCAACAAGTAGCTGATTGGAGCTCGATTCTTCATCAAAGGCCATGAAGCCGCCGCCAATGTTGACGGTCCAATAACAACAATCAATGGTTCCGTCAAATTTCCATCTCTGAGAGACGACGACGGCCATGAAGGATGTTGGGGGCCTTGGGGCTTGTTTAGTTGCTGGCTTGCCAGAATTACAGACTTACAGTGATATGGCTGGGATTGGTTCTAGATCTGGTGGTGAATGAAGCTTAAGGCTTAATAATCAGTTCTGGAAATTGGGTCACTCTTTAGCTTTTTGCTTTGTTTAATCGAACTGATGCTCAGCTATTCAAAGGTCAAACCATCCTTTATGAGCAAGATTGTATTTTATTGGTTTATTCAATATTAATGGACATGAAGAGAGATGAGGTGAGACTACTGAGGTGTACATGTATGTGGGTATTGATTTTGGATCAACTTCAAATTATAATCTGAAACTTGGAATTGATAGTGTTTATGCCTTATATAGCTCTGTGAACTTGTAGTGTTAAGTCCATGTAGACTAGTTTAAATTTTTGTGTCCGTGATGAACATTGTATTTGAAGATCTTCTTTTGGAGCATATTTCTTTATGTCGCTACTTCACATGTGTCATTGTTGCCATTTTAAGCTTCAATGGAAACATTGTCCATGTCAGGCCTTAGTTAATACTTGCTTTGCTTCAAAGCACTACTGATGCCTTTTTAGCACTGATTTTCATGTGGAGACTGACTTCGTTGTACTCTATATCCCTCGACCTTGAGGATTCGTTCTCCTCGTTGGATTGTTTGAGAACCAATCTGCCCGCAACAAAATCTTTCACCAGAAATCAAATTACCCCTTGCTCGCACATTTAATCAACAAGCCGTTTGAAGTCTTGGGACGTCATATGGAAACTGAAGGAAAAACATGCTTCGTCACATGGACCTATTGTAGTGACGGTGCAATTTTGACATGCTTTTGAACTTTGACCATATCTCCCTGTACACACCTTTGTTAGATGCAATTCCTAATGCGTTGAAAAATAGACAAAGAAGCCTTTCTAATCATAACTTGATACCTCTGCCCTTTGAGGCTTTATGAGCTTTGTCCTTCTGCTTGTTTCCTTTGGTTTCTGTTTTAATGAAAGTTTTCATTCCCAAAAAAAAAAAAAAAAAATCATAACTTGATACCTGTTTATGCAATCTTGAATACTGAAATCAGTCCGAAATAGATTGCAGCCATAGTTGTCTCCACTTCTGACATGATTTGTAACTTTGAGCGTTTCTCTTTGCTCATAACTCGTTTTCTATAATTCTTAATGTGTTTGAAACTAGACAGACAAATGTTTCCAATCATGTATGACTCTCTTTTTAGGTTTTGGATATTGACCTCAAAATAGGCCCAAAATTGACATAGGCCCTCGAGAATTAGGGCACTGATGTAGTGCGGGCCAAGAACCCTCCGACGATAAAGTCAGTAATGATATTAAAAAAGTAATAGGATAGAGATACATTCTTATGGTGTAGAGAAAGGTTTGTATAGAGTAGTATATAGTCCTGAATTGGAAGGTAAGAGTTCTTAAGTCGTATTGGCTAGAAATCCTTGAAGGTTATGTGTACATGGGTTATGTTGCTTGTTTACCTTATTTCTTGTCCAAAAAGGCTTCTAGAAGCTTTCTCACGTTGGACAATGCCATATCGGGCACCATAGATTCTTTTTTTATATTTGGCTCAAGTCAGTCAACCCATTGAGTTTGGAATAAAGACCTTAGGGATTTTTGGAGACTTAATTTCATTGCCTAGATCTTTAGTGCTTCCTTAATGCTAGGAGAAATGCTGACATGGCTAGGTGATGTTAAACTATGCCTATATATTCATGGGAGAGGATCCTCTCCTGAGCATTGGTTTTGCCTGAGCTACCTGAGCTATGAAGGAGATTAAGACACGTAGCACTATGAGATCTAATGGTCTACATCTCTTATTTTTATTTGCCTTTCTATTTGCCTTTCTCCCTTCTGTTACCTTTCCTCTCTGTCTCTCTTCTTTTCTTTACTTCTTTTCCTTCGCTGATATGAAACTCATACCAGGTGAGAACTATTTTTGGGTTAGAAATCTTCTACGAAACTGTTACCAAGACATTAGAGCAAACCCAGAACACTCATTCCTCTCCAATCGGTCAAAAACTAAGCAGCGTGATTATCACACCTCAACATTCACGACCAAAATGCAAAAAAGCAAAAAACCTTTACTTAGTAGTAAGATCAAGAACAAAAGCCCAGCTAGGAATTTTAGCAGGGGAAGCTAAATATGTGATCTGGGTTGCGTTCAAAACTCGAGGGCTCCAATGCAGCAATTGAAGAACAACATGCACCTCAAAATGAATCCTACCAGTTAATTCTCTTAGATTGATGAAATCGGCCACAACCTGCAATCAATTTTTGGCCTTAATTCAATAATTGAATGATCGACAGTGAAGGAAAAGAAGAAGAAATCAAACTGATTTGTCATGTTCAGATCTAAGAATTTAATTCCGATAAACCAGAATCAAGTCATGAAAATTTTTCTCTACAATTTTGGGTTGTTTTCTGTGATAGTGAAAAATATCTGATTATTATATCAGAGAAGGAAAAGAACAGAAGAAAATGAAGAGAACGAGAGAAAACAGAAGTAAGAAAAGAAAAGGAGAAGGGGTGCAGAGAAAGATTAGGGAAAAGACAAAACCTAAAAGAGAGAGGAACATTTCAGTTAAGTTGTAGACCATTAGATCTCATAGTGCTACGTGTCTTAATCTCCTTCATAGCTCAAGTAGCTCAGGCAGCTCAGGCAAAAACAATGCTCAGGAGAGGATCCTCTCCCTATATTCATATAGTGTGCACTTAAAACTTGGCCTTCAGAAGTTAAAATCCGCAGATGTTTACCACATTATTCACTACTACACAAAAGGCTTCACACGACACCTTTCAGACGACGTAACACTGTTTTCCGTGGTGTGAATAATTTCTCATTATTGAGACGACGGTTTTAAAATTTCCGTCTTCTAATATGAATTCAACCAACGGGTGTTTTTCATACTGAAATTATGTATTGCTTTAGAAGACGTTTATATATAAAAACGTGGTCTGATTGTGAAAAACTTTGAGCGCCAATCTTCCCACCATTTAGTGGTGCCCGTTTTCACCCCAAACCCTAAGCTTTAGCTTCATCTGATATCAAGAAAGTTAGAACATATATTGGTTGGTACAACGGATAAGTCTAAAACTGTGGTATAAATTAAGTCAATTAGCTAGAGAGAAATTAGAAATATGTCCCCCAAAGCGCAAACCCAAAATTCAAAATTTGAACATTTGGACAACATGATTGTATGGGGGCTTGTCCATTAACTAATGTGCCCGTGCCCGTGCCCTAAACAAGGGGTTGCCCTCTACACTTGGGCAAAAAATTAAAACTCTTTTCGACATAGCTAGCCTTTCTCTCTATCGTCGACAACTTTCTTCCTTGGCCTTTCTCTCGACAACTTGTATTCAACAAAATCATTCCTCTACAAACCGCGACCCCGACCACGACCACGACCATCACTCTTAGACAAACCCCGACCCCGACCGCAACCATCACTCTTCGACAATGCTAAGATTAGAGCCAACTCTGCTTCAAGGGTTCTTCAAATCGCTTCCCTTCCCATCCCATCGCTTTAGGGTTATTCCCTTCCCATTGCTGTAGGGTTCTTCAGATCTATTGGCGGTGGTGATTGTTGCTTTATTTGGTTGCTTGTGGCTTCGATTGGCTTCGGCGGTAGTGTTGGATTCGATTTGGCAATGGTTGTAGCTTTGCAGGCGGTGGTTGGTCTCGTGAGAGTTTGAAATTGAGTTCTGGCGACTGTAGATCTGAATCGAACTCTCAAATCAATTTTGTTATGAGGTAGCATAGTAGGTTTGTCTGGGTTTTGAGATTGGAAATCTAAATTTCTTTGATTTCCCCAGAATTTTATCTCTGCTACCATTTCTGTACAACATTCTCCATTGGCTAATCATACCAACCCACACAATGACTTTAGGTACCTTTCCTTCAACAACGACGAGGCCAGATCCCCATTCATTCTTTGCTGAATTCGAAATCCTCAATTTTCTAGGGTTTCAATTTTCAACCTCAATTTCCTGTTGTTCTGATATCTGTTTTGTTTGATAGTTTGTACTGATTTGGTTCGCGGTGCCAAGGACAAGAGGCTTAGGGTGAAGGGACCAGTGAGGATGCCTACCAAGGTTCTGCACATTACCACCAGGAAGTCTCCCTGTGGAGAAGGTATATATGTTTCGGTGTCAATCGAGCTTTATTTAGCCTATGGATTCTTAACTGGGTTACTGCATCCTTGTTTTTGTTATTGAATTAGATAGATGATGCTTTATGTCATAAAGATGTCTGCAAGTGTTTCCTCTTTTTTGGTTCGTCACTCAAGAAGTAAAAAGTTAAAAGCTCTCTAGTTTATAATGAGTTTGAGAAATGTAATCTGTTTTTGAGTATGGTGTCTCTGCATTTGATTTTCATACATGGATAGTCATTTGAGTATGGTGTCGCTTCATTTGCTTTTCATACATAGATAGTTGAGTATGGTGTCTCTGCACTTGCTCCTGGGTTTACATTTGTATCTTGAATTTTGGATTTTGATGCCCAAATTCAGAATTCATATGTGGGGTGTGTAAAGAATCCAACTTTGTTTTTTTGGATGGCTGCAATTCAATGTTATTGGATCTCTGAAATATGTAGGGTTCTACCAATATAGATAGGTGGACATGAATCTTGATAGAACTAGCAGAGGAGCTTGTGAATGCTTTTGCTTTTGCTTTTGTTAAACTGTTTCCTTTTCTTTTGTTCAGCTTGTTGCATTAGGTTTGGTATTCATTTAAAAAAAATAAATTAGTTTGGTGTTCATTTTAGTAACATATATATGGTTTATTTGCAGACAAAGTTTGACCCTGTGAGTATAGGCTGTATAGCTATTTACTTGCTCCCAACTGGGAATGTTTTGTGCCTTCATTGGATATCGTGTGCAGAAATATGACATTTCTACCTGGGAGAACCTCTTACGGTACGCTTCAATCATGGTTTATAACTGAAAATTTGAAATTTGAAGTAGTCTGCATTCACCGCCTATAACCATCTTTAATTACCACACTTACATAGCTAAGAGTTAATTGTATTGCCTATGCCTGGAATGTGTTTGCTACATTTGTTATTACTTGAGGGATTTCATGTCGGTAGCTGCATGATTGAGATTTGTAAGTATAGACAATTGGGACAAAATGCAGTTGACTATTTTCAGGTGGAATACTTAAAATGGATTTGGCATTGGGAATTTGAATTAGACACAGATGACATTGGGGATTTGGCGCCGTTGTCTCTCCCCCAACCCCCAATCCTTATTCTTCATGCCAATCAAATATGTATTCCTTTCCAATACTCCAATTGATTGTTTGGAGTGGGTTGGTTGTCTTTAACTTGTTTGTTTTGATTGTTTTCTTGCTTATTTCTTCTGTTTCTGTTTTCGCAGGTTTTTATGCTTTGTTTTCTTTTAAATAATTAGCATAACAAATGATCTCCAAAATCCCTAAAAATTTACCAGTATCTAGGTCAGTGTGTTAACTTAGTGTATATAAAATTTCATTGAAATCGGAGTAGTTTAGGCTAGGTTTTTATTTTCGTTTTGGTTTCTGGTCAGAGTCGTAGTTAATATGTTTTTTTTTTTTTTTCATTTCTCTGAAACTCATTCCATTTAGTTGTGAATTGCTATGGGGGCTCTTAGACTCCTTTCTTCCTGTGCAGGTGTAAAATTTCTCCTTAACAGGAGTTCTGGAGGTGTATGGGACGTTGCTGCATAAATTGTTTACCTCTGAGCCTTGATGCTCGATGGTATAAATTGTTAATATCTAGTTCAGTTTTCTCTGATCCCTTCCTTTTATTTATAAATTGTTACCTCTGAGCCTTGGGGGGTTGATGTGCAGATTTCACTCTCTTTATGGCGTGCAAGTGAAAACATAAATGTGGTTTTGCTCATATTTTCATAAGAGGTCAGTATAGTATACTATGACACCATAAACATTACATAAACAGATCTGATAGAGTGCACATAATGCAAGCTTGTTGTTGTTTTGACCTGATTAATTGTTTGGTTGCAGTTTGTAACTGTTATTTTCTATCAAATCTGCAGTTTTGATGTTTGATTAATAGTGATTAAATGAATTGTTTGTGAATGTATTTGGAAATATATATTAAAAGTGTTAGCATTTGGAAGCAATGGGAGAGAAAGTGACTGCTTATTCATAGGGTTGTTTTTGTAGCATTGCAGATTAGCTTGGAGAGAGCTTGGACAACAACTTCAACTTCAACTGTTATTTGGTAAGTTTATTTATTTATTTTTTTTTCTGATGACATCTATGTTGAGAAATCCTTACTTGGTAAGTTTATTTATTTTTTTCTGGACTAAACTCTCAGCATGACTGTTGAGAAATCCTTAATTTTCTTTTGTTCCTTCTTAGTGATTATTGTAATAGGCATGTGCCTAGATAGTATATGCTTGTTTTGTTGCATATATATGTCGCTGCTCAAAGGTATTCTAAAGCTTTGGTGGAGTAGGATAGGGTCTGCTATTCATTTACATCAGTTGATTTTGGTTTCTGTTTCTTACAAGTGAATATGCTTTTCTATTCTTCCTCTAAGCATTCAAGTCTTTTCTATGTATCAATATTTTATTTATGTTCTCTTGGCCTACTCGGAAAGTAGCTGCATGATTATTTTATTGTCTATTCTGAAGCTTAGATGCTTTTTATAAGTCGTTGTGCAACATTAATCTGTTCTTGATGGTTGATATGATTTCCTTCTGCATCAGGCTATGTCAAGAATGCCAAACTTTGATTGAAGACCATGATAAGATAAAGCTTCTCAGCAATGCGAGGAATAACTTGAATACAACCTTAAAGGTTTGTGAACTTTGTTCTCATGAATTTTCAATTTTCGGTTCACAAAGAGAAGGAGATTGTGCAAGTAGTTAGAACTGTTTGCTTCATGCAAGAATGATGATTGATGAATACTTTTCATTATGTCTTATTAGCACTTGATTGCAGGGATCCCATACCTTCGGTAATGTAACTTTCCATTAGCCTTGAGAGTAAACCAATTGTCACTCTGTAAACCAGTTGGTAAAGCTAATAGTTTTTTTAATTGTATACAGGACGTGCATATATAGACTAAAACTTTATTCTTTGCATAGCTGCTAAGCTTATTTTCTTGTCTGGTTAGCAGCAGTGAGGCAGCGGTGGATTCTGAGAATGCTGTAGCTGCCGTAAATGTAAGTACTTGGAGCACCAAATGAGAGTATTTGGCTGCTGTATAATTAGCACAACAACTTCCTGTATTTGGGGCACTGCAACATCCTAGAACTCTTTCAATGAGGAAGCCCCATTACTGTTCTTTAGGCCATGGAGAGTGCCAATGTTATGAAGTGAAGCCTACTTTTGAAGACAAAAGCTAAGAAGAGCAGGAGATCAGTGAATAGAACTTGACTTGGATTTTTTTCTGTTCTCTTATTTTGTAGATACAATTGCATTATCAGACCCGTTTAGATTGTTATGGGATTATAACAACTATCTATTATGATTAATTTTATGTTCTTTTGGTCATTTTCATTCCAGAATCTAAATCTTGCCATTACAACAACAATATATAGAAAAATATGTCGTATGATGAGGATTATAGGGTGGAATCAAACAAAATTTCTATAATTCACACGACGGTTCTTACTGATATCATTGTTGGATACACACACAGACAACAAGTAAGCAAAAACCATCGTCTCAAATGTCACAAGACAACGGTTAGAGTTATATTTGTCGTGTGAAAGCGCACGCACTGAATTTTTAAGTCATCACACCGCATTTTATGCTGGAAGAACTGTCGTGTGTATACAATTTACACAACGTCTTAAAAATAAAAACCGTGGTATGAGTAGAAGTCACACAACGCTAGAATCCTACAAACCGTGGTATGAGTAAAAGTCACACCACGCTGGAATCCTAAAAACTGTGGTATGAGTAGAAGTCACACCACGACATATTTCTGTCGACAACTTGTCGACAGCATGTCGGCAGATCTGCCGGTCTATCAGACGACGAATTTAGCTGCAAACCGTCGACTCAATGATCGGTATACCACGGTTAAAAACCGTCGTCTGACAGCGTTTCATCAGACGACGCCTCGATAGACCACGGAAATGTAAAACGTGAGACGACAGTTTTAAACCGTCGTGTGAAGGCTTTTGTGTAGTAGTGATTATTGTGTTGATGCTTTATATATATATATATATATATATATATATATATATATATCCTTGGTTGTTTCTGAATATTCTGGTTTCTGGGACAAAATCTTGGTTGGGATTCCAATTACATATTTGCGTAGTATTCTTTAGTATCTAGGATTCCATTTCTGATTTTTATTTAAGGAGGTTTAATTAGGTTTCATAGTTTTAGTCTATAATAAATTGTTCTTTTTATTTAGTTGTATTAGGTTTATGCTATGTGCTCTATATAAGGCACCCCTTAGATTGTAATTTTCATTCAAGTTATCAATAAAAAAACCAAATATTAGAGAAGTTTCTCTATGTTTCTTACGGTTGTGCCCGTAACTGCTAGTGGATTCTAGCTCATCTCATATGGCTTTCGATGCTTGACGGAGCCTCTTGCTATCGTGTTCACGCTTCCTGCATAATTTGGTATCAAAGCAGGTATCGCCCGCTCCTTAGCAGACGACGATCCAAGGGAGAAGTTCACTACCACCAACCTCAACGACGCTGGTCGTAGAGTATCTATCAAAGAAAGTTTAGTTGAAGAGAAACACGCCAAGGGATTCGCCCTAGGACAACCTCATCAATCCAAAAAAAAAGAAGAAGAAGAAACATGGAACGTTGGATATTCACAAGGCCAGATTACGATGACTTCCGAACTACATGTATCATCAAAGACAAGGTATGCTCGGTAATAATTGACAGTGGTCTACGAGTGAACTTTATAGCAAACAAAGTTGTGGATTATTTTCAATTACCGACAGTGAAGCTGAGTGATCCATACTGGATTCCATTTGGGGAGGATGAATATGCACAAGTAACAGAGGTTTGTAAAGTTCCTGTCTCTGTGGGAAAATTTTATAAACAAGAGATTACTTGTCATGTGATTGACATGGACGACACTAATGTGCTTTTTGGAAGACCATGGCATGAAAGAGTCAAAGGTGGTTATTGCAAAGGCAACACGTATTTATTTAGGTGGGAGTCGCACAACATTAAAATCAAGCCTGGAAGGAAGACATCAAGAATGACCATCTTGTGGTGTGTAAAAAGGAACATGAAGAAGCCACTTTGAAGATTGAAGAGAAACTCATTAAAGACAAGGAAGATGATTCATTAATCACATCGATATCCATGTCATGCATGCCTAATTGTGTTCAAGATCAACCCAAGGAGAAGTCAATGCCCATTCCTTTTCAAGTGGAGGAGTTCAAGTTTCAAGATGCTTATTCTAAACTTGTCTACGGTATTGGATTCATGGTGATATCTTTTAATTTTGAGAATATTGAAGTTGATGGCTTATCATGTTTTATCCCTACTAATGATCGAGCTGCATTCAAGAGGAACTCGAGGTCGAGGTCTTTTCAAGTGGAGGAGACTGATGTAGGACAAGATTTTAGCTAATTTCAACAAAGAATCTCGAAAAGAAAGAAGCGTCTTCACATTAAGAAGAATAATTTGAATATTGGAAATTGGTATTGAAATAGGCTTCTTAATGATGGAATTAATCATAAATTACTATTTTGGATATATCGGGATTCTCGAGCAAAATCTTGGTTGGGATTCCAATTACATATTTGCGCAATATTCTTTAGTATCTAGGATTCTATTTCTGATTTTTATTTAAGGAGGTTTAATTAGGTTTCCTAGTTTTAGTCTATAATAAATTGTTATTTTTGTTTTCTAGTTGTATTAGGTTTATGCTATGTGCCCTATATAAGACACCCCTTAGATTGTAATTTTCATTCAAGTTATCAATAAAAAAACCAAATATTAGAGAAGTTTCTCTATGTTTCTTACAGTTGTGCCTGTAACTGCTAGTGGATTCTAGCTCATCTCATATGGCTTTCGACGCTTGACGGAGCCTTTTGCTATCGTGTTCAGACTTCCCGCATCTTGGAGGTAGACGCCTAACTATTGATACGAGAGAAGATAAAGCAGTAAATCCAATGACAATCACATTTCCTCCATGACATTGTGAAATCTAGTAAATTGAAGCACTCAAAGTTGTCAAAATACAATTCGAAATGATGCGAGTATGAATATAAGTTGTTGGTGAAGATAAATGACTACGTTAGGCTTGGAAAGATAAACGAAGGGCAAAGTTCTTCGGAACATATCTTCAAAATAAAGTTGGTGAGCATTAGGATGGTATAAATCCGATCAAACTTTGGAAGTACAATGACTAGGCCCGAGTTGAAAAATGCCGACAATAATTGACTAGCGGTGAATAAATATTGCACTATATTAATTAGATCATCAGCACCCTCGACATCCCACATGAGAAATGAACATTAATATTGAAGTTGTTCGAACCAGGGCACTATCAAGATCCATAATTTATCGGTTGTCCATTCTTAATCCGGCAAAGGAACACTAATAAGAGCCATATTTTCCTCGTCCGTAACCATAGATGGAACCACACACGAGGCAGAGTCTCTATGCTTAGCAGATCCATAGATAATCCATAACATATATGAGTCTAAATGGAATAAGCTAGGGTAAGTCACCGGTTAAGGATCGACCTGATGATCGATCACCATCCTTTCTGAATTCCCTATTAATTTGGCTCTCTGATTATCTGTTAATTATTTGGTATTTTTCGGAATCAATCAACAAGTATATATAGAGCCTCCTTTGCGTGTGGTTTACTCGATCTAGAGATTAGTTTTCCATAAGAAGGTCACAGCGTTGGAGATTAATTCGAACAACAAAACAAAATGAATATTCATATTTCTGCAAAAAA
The DNA here is from genome assembly GCF_958449725.1 of Rosa rugosa. Classification (NCBI taxonomy): domain Eukaryota; kingdom Viridiplantae; phylum Streptophyta; class Magnoliopsida; order Rosales; family Rosaceae; genus Rosa; species Rosa rugosa. Next base: position 29,057,837 of record NC_084826.1, read on the forward strand.
GTTGGTTTTGTTGGTACCACAGTTCCCTTCCACCAACATATATTTATTGAGCGTCAGCATTTAATTCCCCAGAAAATACAGACCAGAGCCAGAAGACTTATAAGTAGACAAGCTATTCGTATGTACAGTAAATTTCAGATGCAAGTAAATTATCTAATTAAATTTATCACTTAACAATATCACCAGGATAGTTTTCACACAAATAATTAAAGGGACCAAGCTCTGTTGTGAACTGTTGGCATGAGATCAAGCATCTATGCACGAACCTGAACTTTAGAAACAAGCTTCTATATTTATAAATCACAAGAGATTAAACAGTAAGAATAAATAAAAAGTAAATTAAAAGAAGCAAAGAATACTATTCTTTAATTACAGAAATGAATGAGTGACTACTCATCAGAATCTGCCAATGCCTTAACCATCATCTGCATGAGCGTGACTCTACTTTGCAAAGACAAAATGTAATCAGCTGTCTCCCTGAATAGTCCGTCCAAACCCCCAACGGATTTGGAATCACTATTCGGAATCAGTCTCTTCAAGGTTCTCACCCTTCTTCGGATCCCATTGTTTTCCCTTCTTGCTCCAAATTGGAGGCTTCTCCTTCTCTTCTTCAGAATCCTTTTACCATCTGCTCTCTTCTTGTTCTTCAAAACCACTCCACTTCTCTTGGTGGTGGTCGTCATCACCCTCTGTCTTGTTCCTTGAAGAACATTGTTCCACAACGCCCCATCTGAGTAGGACTTTTCCTCATGTTCTTGGACCATACTCTTCAAATTAAGGGAAACAAAGAGGGGATGCTGATGAGAAGCCATGATTAAAAACTTGATTTCAAGCAAGAACTAATTATCCTTTTTTGCCTTGCTAATTCAAGTGCCAAATTTGGTTGTGAATTGTGATAGAAACAAAACCCTGTATCAGAAATTGAAGGATGAGGGGGGATTTATATGGAAGGTTTGGGTTGGTGGCCATTAAGGATTAGAGTAGGGCCCACAGGACAATTTCACAGAAGGCCTCCGAGGGAATTGGGGAATAATTCAATCGGATGGTGCCAAGTGTACCCTAGTTACTTTGGGGCATGTTCTCCACATGGAACCACATGATTCTTCTTCTTATACAGAACGACCTAATTGAAGCTATCCCCCTTATAAGCTTTAAACCACCCCTTCCATCACCACCCATCCCCTGAGGAACACCCTGGATTATTCTTCCTCCCACTTTCCGAATTCAATGCTTTATATAATGTGAATTAGGGTTTTGGGGGGGGGGGGGGGGGGGGGGTCCTTAATTTCCTCATTCCAGCTCAAATCAACATGGCATCCCACATTTATAATTAAACTTCTAGCTAGGCTAGCTAGGTTTCATTCATGTATGGTGGTTAGGCCGGCCTTGTTTCAAGGCAGGAAACCTCTAATAAACTAAACTATAATGAGGAGGGATTACTTACTTGTCCATATTTGAGGTTGAGAAGAATGGACAGTTTAGATCTTAATGTTGGGATAAGGTAGATTTGGTTCTGACATTCATGAACCCCAATTTGCATCAAGGCGATGATTGATGTCTGTAAAGTCTTAGAAAAACAATTCGCAAACCATGTTTGTAACATGTCTGCATCATAGTACCCCCAAGAAACTTAAGACTTGGACAACCTTAGAGACAAAGATGCATATGCATCTAATTCTGTCAATTCTTTTCCTACTTTCGGTGGAGATACCGGGCTTTTGATTGAAATGGATATATTGCACGAATATATCAATTAATTCCCTGAATTTATATATCTTTGCTTCTTGTCAGCAGAAATAATTTCTCCATGGACTAATATTAATGAAAACACAGACAATTACCAGTGCTGAACAAAAATTAACACCAATTAATTTTTTTATATGTAATAAATGATCCTTAACAAATTTTGTTTAATTCGATTAGTGATTATGCCCAAAACGGTATCATTTCAGAGTTTGAGAATCAACTAAGCATCATGGGGGGACTAGGATTAATTAGTTATGATATAAGATTTACAATACAAAATAAATGCAAGATATATCAAGATAACAGATATGAGCGGTCGCTCTTCCGATCCCGTCGTTTTTTTTTTCCTCTTCTATCATGAACTCTTTTAGAATTTAGCTGTAATGATGAGTAGCTTAATTTTCTATAATTAGGCTCAATTGAAGCCCTAGACATGAGTTGTTGATATTATCATTTATTCAGCACAAACTTCTTTTTCTCGGATGATAATATGTTCACTGTTCATTAATTGTTTATTTTTATGCATATCTCTTTGTCGGATCAGCAAATGTAGTACTACTTATTAGCATGTGTCTATCCTGCGTTACGAGATTTCATTACGGTATGTATGTGAACATGTTTTTAGGACGCCTAGTATACCATGCTCTAGAATTTTAGCTTCACTGATTTACTCTTTTTTAAGAAAAAATTTCTATGCTCGAACTCCAGTAAATCCCATGGTAGCTAGATTGTGCTTTATAAAATTGGTTATGATATTCTTACCACACGCTTAACATATGGTATGCCATGTTGTCTTAGTGTTAGTCTACATTATACATTCGAACAAAGTAAACCTAATTAACAGCAATTAATCCTTTAACTTGCGCACCAAACTAATGGAATTAAAGTCTCTTAATATAATATAATAGAGGTAGAGTACGTGATTCCAGCATTTTCCCCTCCAAACCAATTATTTGCAGTGTCTAACAGCAGCTTAAGCATGAGCCAGAGAACATGAAGCACATGCATATATATGGTGCTGCTGGCTACCATTGAGCATTTGTAATCATGACTCATGATATCTAGTTATCTGGCCAGCTTTATATACAAAGTCCATATGAAAGATGGAATGGTTCTTAATTATGCAACGTGGAACAATTTAGAACAGGTCTCATGCCTTCACATACCATCGACGGTTGATAGGCTACTTAATTAGTTAAATCATTATAAGGGGGTTGTGCTGGCTAATTACATATTATAAGGGACATATAAGGATTGGAATGTGTAGAGAGTGTCTTGGATCTTCTTGTCATAATCCCTTTTTGGCCTGCGGTTTACTTAATGTTATTTCACGTAAATTAATTGGTGATGAACTCAGTTTACCAATTCATCAACAAACGTTGTGACGGCTATGCACATGGATCATCCTATCCCATGCATATAGGTGATGCAATGCATTATTGGTTGATCCTTCTTTTAAAAAAAATATGTACGTTGTATCACTTGTATGTTAATAATATAGACGTAAATAGTGTACCGAAAAATGGGTTTGGTAAACTGAGTTCATCATCAATTAGTTTAGGCGAAATATGAATTTGTAAACCAAATGTACAATTAACAAATAGTTCACGATTATTTTGAATTAAATTTACAATACTGACGACAGATTTACTACATTTAAACTGTTTACATAGGGAAACTCATCCGTACAGTACCTAAAGTTTAAGCAATTCTAAACTTTTGTACCTCAAGTTTGAAAAACTTCAAAATGGTACCTGGAGTTCTGACCAGACCGACGGAGGCTGCCGGCTGGCATAATTTGAAGGGTATTTTCTTCCATTATATTTGTATGTTAATTCATTATTTTTTTTTTCTCTAAGCATTTTTATATCTCTCTCTCTCTCTATTTTTTCTTATCTTCTTATCTTCGATTTGACCTGTTTTGGTGGAAGAAATCTAATTTTTCTGGCTTAAATTGATTCGTTTTGGGTCAGATTTAGTTTTTCGATTTGACCCGTTTAAATAAAAATTTGTTCTCTATGCCAATTCAAATTAACGAGGAATTGCAATGAGAATATGTCAGTTTTCTCTTAATTGTGCCTAAATGTTCAAGAAATTGGATAATGGAATGGAACAAGGATTGAGTGGAGCCTGAACCGGCAATGAAGGGATTGAAACGAACGAAGGTGTAGAAGCTGCGGTGGTGGTGGTGGTTGTTGAGGAGGTGGAGGATCCGACTCCGAATGAAGGTTCAAAGCCAATCATGGAAAGCACCTAAAGCCTTGAACCCAATACCCAAATTCACACAAAATCATCATTTGTTAGCTTCCCAATTTGGGAAGGCCTCTCCTTTCGACATTGGCCTTGTTTTCTTCGCCATTCTGTAAACAACTTGAGTTGGGATGACCGAGATGGGATTTTTGAGTTGATTTTGGGTTGTGAATGGTGGCGTACGTTATCTGGGTTTTGGCATGAAAAAAAATGATGAGTTTTAAGTAAAAAGGATGTTGTTGTTGTTTTTTGGAAAATTTCATCACTTTTGGATTTATTGTCGTTTTTTTTTTTTAAAATAAGAAGAATATTATTAGATACGATTACGATCGTACATGAGGGCATCCAGTACTAATTCTGGAGCATGAGTAAACCATTCAAGATGACAATCTGTCTCAAAACTATTGCTAGCTAGACGGTGAGCAACCGTGTTAGCTTGCCTGGGTGCAAAGCTAACTGTAATCTCCCCCACAGCAGCCACCAGACCTTTAATCTCGGCAATCAAAGCACCTAAGTCGGACATATCCTCAGTCTCCGAGTTAATGGCCTGTACAGCTGAAAGACAGTCACTCTCTATGATGGCCTTGGTGACCTGCATTGCATGTAGGAGTTCTAGTCCAGATTTCATAGCCAGAAGCTCCACATGTAGAGCAGAGCTAACAAAGGCAACTCTATACGAAAAGCCTGCAATGAATTCACCCAACTGATTCCTCAAGACACCACCGGTTCCTCCAAACTGGACCGAGACCAGGTATGCCCCATCAACATTGAGTTTATAGAAATCTTGCATCGGAGCATACCATTGTTTCCGAACAGGAGGTCCACGACTAGCAGTACCTGCTGCCACAAGATTAGCTTGAGAGTACTCCTCGTAGCAAGCCATAGCCGAGGCCACAATACCAGAACTTGTTAGCGACCGATTACGCCACAGTTTATCATTCCTATATATTCCTCCATATACTCCATAGCAGAATGAGTAATTTGTCAAAAGAAGTTGCTGATAGCGAAGTGACTCACTCTAAAAACCAATCTTTCCAAGAGACAGACGACGGAGGAATGGAGAAAGGAGGAGCTCCTATAATCTCCCGGGCTAGACTGCAATGACTAAACAGATGTTCCACAGTCTCAACTGCATTAGAGCACACCACACACTGCACATCACCGGAATAACCTTTCCGAGTTAAGGCAGCCCGAGTGGGAAGGAGATTTTGGACCACTCTCCATCCAAATATAGCCACCTTACTGGGAACCTTGGCTTTCCACAAGGCTCTCCAAACCAGTCCATAAATATTCCCATGAGAAGAGGACGCAAAAACATTGCCAGTGGAGATGTCCCTAGCTATTACATACGCTGATTTAACAGTAAAGAAACCTTTCTTATGTAGCTTCCAGGCCACACGATCATGACCAAAGCGACAACTGAGAGGAATGGAAAGGACTCTGGCCGCTATCTGGGGTTCAAAGCAAGAATGAACAGCTGCTTCATCCCAAGACCACGAAACCGAATCAAGTAAATCAGCAACTCTTTCGAAAATAGTATCAGGAGGTTTAACCAAGGAGTGATGAGAAAGATTAGGAATCCAATCATCGTCCCAAATGCTCACCGAGGCCCCATTACCAATCCTCCAATGTAGGCCAGCCTCCAGTACAGGTCTAGCTTCCATGATGCTCCGCAATGAATAGGAAGGTCGCTCACCCATATCCGCTGTAAGGAAAGATCCATACGGATAATACACCGCCTTAAACACTTGAGTCACAAGTGAGTTTGGACGGGTCAGGAAACGCCAGCCCTGCTTAGCCAGCATAGCTAGGTTATGAGCGTGCAAGTGTTTGAATCCCATACCTCCTTGCTCTTTAGGGAGACACATTCTCTCCCAGGACCTCCAGTGTATACTACGCTTACCATCCTAGCTGCCCCAGAAGAATTGACAACACATCTGCTGAAGATCATCACAGAGTGATTTCGGTAAGGCATAGCAGTTCATAACATAGTTAGGTAATGTTTGGGCCACCACTTTAATGAGTAACTCCCTACCCCCAACACTCAGAATCTTAGTTCTCTAACTAATAAGCTTTTTGGTGAGACGTTCTTTCAGATAGGCAAAAATAGCCGTCTTATTATGCCCGACATGTATAGGAAGCCCTAGATATAAACCATGCTCCTTAACGCATTCAACACCCAAAATTGCAGCTAACTAATTCCTCAGATGCAAGCTAACATTACCACTGAAGACCACACTAGACTTCTGAAGGTTGACCTGTTGCCCTGAGGCCTGAGCATAGAGAGTTAGGATATTCTTGAAGGCTTGACACTCCCTAACAGTCGCTTCCCCATATAGAAAGCTATCATCAGCAAATAACAAGTGATGGATAGTGGGAGCAGAATGCGCTAATGTAATTCCTTGAACAATTCCACGTTGTACTGAAGAAGATATCAAAGCCGAAAGGCCCTCTGTAAAAAGGATGAAGAGATAAGGGGATAGAGGATCGCCCTGCCTGATTCCCCTAGTCGGTAAAACAAAACCTGTAGGAGCACCATTGATTAGTACAGAATAACTGACCGATTTCACAGTAGCCAACACAATCTTGACCCAACTCGTACAAAAACCCAACTTGAGAAGGACTGCCTCGAGATAACTCCATTCCAATCGATCATAAGCTTTAGAGATGTCCAGCTTGAGAGAGAAAAAGCCATCAACCTGTCTACGGAGCTTTTTCATAAAGTGAGCTATTTCAGTGGCCACAAGGGTATTATCAGAGATCAAGCGCCCCGGAACGAAAGCACTTTGCAGAGGGGAGATAACCTGAGGAAGGACAGTCTTCAATCTATTGGCCATGACCTTGGAAGCAATCTTATAGACAACATTGCACAAGGCAATAGGTCGCAAATCGGAGACTAGCTTAGGTTCTTTGATTTTCGGAATCAAAGTGAGATGAGTAAAGTTGGATTCTTGGGAAATCTGACCTGTAGACAAAATCTCTTTGACAGCCATACACACGTCCTTCTCTATAACATTCCAAAATTTCTGAAAGAAACACGGAGACATCCCATCTGGCCCCGGAGACTTGGAAGGATGCATTTGGAATAGGGCTTTCTTTATCTCCGCATCCGAGTAAGGTGCAGTAAGCTGTTCATTCATTTCACTAGAAACCTTAGGCTGCAAGCAATCCAGTACTACATCCAGGGCTGCTGGATCAGAAGCGTTAGCACTAAAGATAGACTCGTAGTACTTAATTATCATCTCATTAATTTCGTCCAGGTTGGTAGTCCACTACCCATCATCCTTCACAAGACCCTTGATCCGGTTCCGGGCTTGTCTATTAGAAGCGCGTCTGTGGAAGAAGGTCGTATTGCGGTCACCCTCCTTAAGCCACTGAACCCGTGACCTCTGCCTCCAGTAAGTTTCATTTGCAGAGAGTAACTCATTTAGGCGAAACTGTAAGGCTTTTTGCATTTCAAAATGACTCGGTTCAAAACTTTGCTTCATCAGACCCTCCAGCTTTCCTTGAATCAATCGCATCTCGGTTTGTCTCTGTTGGAAAACTCCAGAATGCCAACGCGTAAGAAGTTGACCTGTCTGCTTTATCTTTCGACCCACCTGCAGCATGGGGTCCCCTATAGTTGGAAGCATCCAACCCTGTTGGACAACATTAGAGCAATCTTCATGCTGCAGCCACATCTCCTCAAAGCGAAATTGCTTTGGAGTACGAAGTCGACCAACTACCTCTGTTGTAACTTCAATGAGGATGGGACAATGGTCAGACCTACTGAGGGGAAGAGTAATACACCTAGAGAACGGGTACAAATCACGCCATAGCACATTCTGGCAAGCTTTATCAAGGCGCTCCTTTGTGAATCGATTCGACCACGTAAAACGAGAACCTATGAATCCCATATCGAATAACTCACAGTCAACCAGAGCTTGGCGAAAACGGTCCATTTGGGGTATAGATCTAGGAAGACCCCCAGATTTGTCAGAATGAGAGAGGATCTCTTTGAAATCCCCAGCAACAAGCCAAGGGAGGCAAACCAGCGCCGCTAGGGTTCGTAAGAGATTCTAGGTAGTAAGACGATTCGCTGTGGTAGCAACCCCATAGATACCTGTAAAGCGGAACTCGCCTGCAGAACCTCTAACACCCACTTTTGCATCAATATGATTAGCAGAATAGTGTCTGAGACGAACAGGCACTTCATTGCGCCAGAACAGCGCCAACCCTCGACAATCATCCTCTTTCGGGGCACAGACAACTCCATCAAAACCGATTCGACGACGAACCGTTGTGAGCAGATCTGGTGATGCAAGGGTTTCGGAGAGAAAAACCAGACTAGGGTTCTGCTGACGAACAATATTCACTAGGGCATCCTGGGTTTCAATATTATTCAGACCCCTACAGTTCCAAGCGATAATCTTGAAAGCTTGCATGGGGAAAGTAGGAGATGAGAAGACTGGCACCGGCCAGTAGGCTAGCTAGACGAGAGAGAGAGAGCTCTCCTAGGGTTTTAGTAGGTCGGCATGGTGTAACTTCCTCTCAGTGTTAGAAAACTTTGAATTTTTTTTTTGGATTTATTGTCGTTGCCTAACGACTTCCATAAGAAAGTGATGTGTAAATCATGGTAACATGGGTATATTGAAACGAGTCTTTCTAAATGTACCCAGTAAATATCTAACTACACCGAACAATATAAATTATGATTATTATTTCCAGTATTACCCCTTATATTAATTTTAGGAAAAAAAAAAAAAAGACAAACAATAAAAAACTGCACTTGCTATACATCGATGGCGGTTTTCTTCCTCTTCCATTATTTCTTTGTTTTCTTCTTTGATGTTCCCTCTGTCTATCTTCCTCTCACGTTTTGGAGCCAGTAACTTGAATTGGTCCTCTTCCATCTCAGTTTTACTTTCATATGATATATATGTTGATTAACTTTTCAAACTGGTAATCATTCATACTGATATAATTTACATGTCCAACTAATGAACAACGGGATTTATGCTTTCAGTATTAAAAAAAAAAAAAAATCAGTTTCAGACTTTCAGCCAAAAGAAAAAGGAAGAAGAAGAAATTCCAGCATGTAAATAGGGAAACACAAATATATATATATATATATATATATATATATATATATATATATATATATTCATTATGCAGGGTATTATATGACCGTACGTCAAAACTCAAAAGGTTTGGGCAGAAAAACAGAGAAGAGGAGATGGAGTTTGGGGGTCACCAATGTTTTTTTTCTTTTTTGATATGAAGGAGGTCACTCTTTATTGAAATGAGGAAAAATTACATAATGTCAAGTTCTGCTGCAACTGCAGCTAGTAAAGGAGTAGATGAAAACAAAAATTCCTGACAAGTAGATGAAGCATAGGCTGCCATCAAATGTGCAACAGAATTTGCACTTCTTCTAACATGTACAACTTTCAAGGCCTGACCATGAACTAAAGTCTCCACCAGGTCATCGTATAAACGACCCAAAACGGAGGAATTAATACCAGAAGGTTGGAGAAGGTGGAAGAGTGCAGTCTAGGGATATTCAGGCGAGTTTTTTTTTTTTTTTTTTCAAAATAAAGGATAATATTGGAAATATGAAGCAAAATATTGAAATGCTGGGTACATTAAGAAATTTGCTGGGTACATATAGCAACACCCTATTGAAACAGATGCAAAATAGGAGTGAAATTGAGCTCAAGCTTCTCTAATCTCTATACCTCCTCTATTTTTGACTCTAAAAAACACAAAATGAAATGAAGCAGAATAAGAGGGCTCCTATTACTAGACCAATACTTTATGGTATTAGTATATAAATGTCAGCTAGGTAAAACCCAGTAGCTTGAGAGAGAGATTTTTCTTTGATCTGGAAAGAGAGAGGAAGAAGATAAGAAATAATAGAGAGGGGCATACAAAAATGCTTAGAGAAAAAAAAAATGAATTAAGATACAAATGGACGAAAATACCCTTTAAATTATGCCAGCTGGTAGCCCCCGTAACAGAGCTAACGTCTCCAGGTACCAATCTTGGGTTAGGGTCAGAACCTTAGGCACTGTTCTGAAGTTTTTAAAACTTGAGGTACGAAAGTTTAGAATGGTTGAAACGTGAGGTACTATATGGGCGATTTTTCCATTTACATAATACATGATTTACAACAATTTGAGGGCAGCCGCACCAGTCCTTTATTCAAAAAAAAAAAATTACATGATTTACGACAATTTTTTTCACAAACTTGTAATAAGTAGGTTGTAGGTGAAGTAATTACATCTAATAGTAGTAAGATTACATAAAAAATTATTCATTATACCATAATAACAGTATTTTTGTTGTCACATTTGTAAATATATGTATGAGATACATGTATGTACTGTGAAACTTCATTCGATGATGTACCTACATGTACGTTTGCAAAGCATAATTAGCTATAATCAGCCACGTTCATCGTACCGCCAGAGGTACCAACTACCGTCAAAGGAGTGACCCACGGATAAGCAGCCAGGCGGGCCACGGCCTGAGCACAAGAGTTCCCCGGGATCACCGCTGACGCGCCGCCACGCACTCTGCCAAGACAGCATCAGAAGCTACTGAAACTGGGAACTGAAGCACATCAGTCCCACATCGAAAACAGAGAGAAGATCAGACCTCTCCTCACCTATAAAAGGTCCTCTCTTCTCTCTTCATTATTACGCATTAACTACTCATTTATTATTGTGCTGTCTATATATCAACTGACTTAGGCATCGGAGAAGTGAAGACCGCCCAACGCGGTCTCCCTCTGACGCCCTGTCTTTCATTTGGCAGCCAGCAAGAATCACCAAGTATACCGAGTAGCGGTCCGCCTGCCGGACCAGCATTAAACGAAGGTTTGGCTACCGCCAGACTTTGAGCATTAACATTGGCGCCGTCTGTGGGAACCCTTGAACAAAAGGTCATCCCATCACAACTACCATGACTAGCGGTAGCGGGGGAAACGCCGATGAGCAGGCAGACCAATCCGCCATCCCCCAACCATCCAATCCAGCGGTAGGTGTTAACCGCACACTATTCAACACCCCAACTAACCCCGGCGGTGAGACGAATCCAAGCAGCAGCCGCCCACCAGGCCAGGACCTCTCCGCCATGTACGAGCTGGCACTGGCAGACCTTCACAAGGCGAATAGAGAGCGTGAAGAGGAGCGCAGAGAGAAGACCGAGGCCCAAAAGCAGGTGGCTACGCTGATGTCACGTTTTGATGACCTGAAGAGGACGTTGGAAAGAACCGCCAACCCGGCACAGAGCGAGCATTCGCATAGCACAAGGCGTAGTCTTCCCAACCCTGGTACATTGGGACCAGAACCAGTCGTGCAGATGCAGGTCCCGCTGGATCCCCCTGAACTACTGGGGATGGGACCACCGCCTATTCCCCAACTCATGTTGGAGCAGGAGGCAGAATCAGTACCACGCACCAACCGCTCGGAATTTAGGGCAATAACTGAGGGCAATCCGCCTGCGCCAAGGCGTAGGCAAACCCAGCGAAGTACATACGCCGGACCCGCCGGCGACGCAACAGCCCAAATTCTGGAGAGGATGCAACAGTTGGAACAAAGGTTGGTCCGGGCGGAGTCGGGCGCCACGCCGCCAACTCAAAGTCCACTTTTCACGTCCAGACCAGGGCCCTTCACCGCTGCAATCCTACAAGCTATCAGGCCTGCATACGCAAAAACTCCAAAGATGTCGCATTACAGCGGTACAACCGACCCCTTCGTCCACATGGACACCTTCAAGAAGGTCACCAACAACAAGGGATTTGACGACCCCACTCTGTGCCACTTGTTCAGCGAAACACTGGACGGAGAGGCAATGAATTGGTTCTTCGAATGTCCGCCAGGATCCATTGACTCATTCGACGCACTATCACATACCTTCCTCTCCCGGTTCATCTTATTGTCCGCCGGACATCATAACACGAGTCAGCTGTTCAGCGTTAAGCAGGGAGAGAACGAATCACTAAAGGCATTCGTCACAAGGTGGCGAGCGGCAGCATCTCAGTGCCGCGATCTAGACAAATCGATGGCATCGGCGGCCTTCAAGCAAGGACTCCTCAAGGGGCCATTCCTCTATCACCTCAACTACAATCATCCAAATGCGGCATATGACCATATCATGAGTGAGGCGGTCATTCACGCCCAGGCGGAATTCATTACATATGGAGAAGTCCCACCGCCACCGGCAACGCCAGCAAAGGCAACACAGCCCACCTCCAATCATGAGACCGTTAATAAAGCACCCGCCGCATCGCCAACTGACAAGAAAAGGGAATGGCCACAGGGCCACTACCAGAGCAAGCGGCAGAAGGATCAATACCACAAGGGCAACCGCCCAACCCAGGAAGATAACCGCAACAGACCAACGGAGTCTTCTCAGCGGTATGCAGTGTTCACAGTCCTCACAACCTCGTACGAGGAAATTTACAATCAGTGCAAGGATCAAATCCCGCCACCTCCTCCAGCAAAATACCCAAAGACGGGCAAACCTAAAAACACCGGCAGATGGTGCAAATACCATGAAGACAGCGGCCACAATACCAACAGCTGCAACGCACTGAAGACGGCAATTGAGACCTTGTACCGTGAAGGCAAGATGGAACAGTTCAAGGTGCGCCAACCGCCACCCGTGATCGCCAACGTAGAGACGTTGGGTCGCATTAACACAATCGACGGCGGTGCTCCAATCACGGGCTTGTCTCACAGAGCCAGGAAGCGTTATGCACGCATTAATCACCCAAAGGAGGTCTGCCATATCCGTTACGAGAGATCCGCCAAAGTCCCAAAGGTGGGTTGGGAACCTATTACATTCTCTGAGGAGGAGAGCGCGGGGTGCACCTACCCCATGATGACCCCTTCTTGGTCGACGCCATTCTTGGTAGGTTCTCAGTGGGGAGAATATTGGTAGATAGCGGGTCCGCTGTCAACGTCATCTTTAACGGTTGCTACAGCCATCTTAAGCGGAATAACAAGTTGCTCCAGGACCATGAGCCACTGCTCAGCTTCTCTGGTGACGTCACACAGCCGCTCGGTTCTGACTATATGCGGTTGACTATTGGCGCTAGTCCATGTATGGCGGAGGTACATACAGAATTCATAATCGTTGATTGTCTCAGCTCATATAATGCCATCCTCGGACGACCGGCGCTCAACAAGATTAAGTGCATTATCGCCGGATACATGCTTCTTATGAAGTTCCCCACACCTAACGGCACGGGCAGTGTGAGGGGAAGCCAGCAGTTGGCACGCGAGTGTTATTCAACGACTATGGCACGGTCAACACGCCGCCATGATGTCCTGACAGTGGGAAACCAGGCACCGCCACCAAATATCTTCGAGGATCCTAGGGATGAGGAGGAGAAGTATGTAAGGAAGGAGCCGGTCAACCCGGACACATCCTTAAAAGTTGTCTGCATCTCGGATGAGCACCCTGAGCGGACAGTCCGCATAGGCGCCCAACTAGACCCAGAAGTAGAGGCAGAACTCATTCAATTCCTACGTCATAAGGCCTCCGTCTTTGCATGGTCCTACTCGGACATGCCAGGTATCTCCCCTGAGATTATCACTCATAAACTGACCATCAAACCCTCTTTTTGTCCCATCAAGCAGAAGCGGAGGGCCTTTGATGAGGAGAAATACCGGGCAATCGGAGAAGAGGTCGCCAAACTCCAGGACATTGGATTCATCCGCCAAGTCATCTATCCCCAGTGGATCTCAAATTTGGTAATGGTCAAAAAGCCCAGCGGCAAGTGGCGGATGTGTGTTGACTTCAAAAACCTCAACAAGGCATGCCCAAAGGATAGTTTCCCGCTACCCCGTATCGATCAGTTGGTCGATTCAACCGCCGGACATGAGCTCCTCAGCATGATGGACGCTTTCTCCGGATACAATCAGATCAAAATGCACCCCAGCGACCAGGAATGCACAACCTTCACCACCGACAAAGGCCTCTACTGCTACAATGTCATGCCTTTCGGTCTGAAGAACGCCGGTGCCACGTACCAGCGGTTAATGAACGCCATGTTCGCGGAGCATCTGGGAAAAATCATCGAGGTCTACGTGGACGACATGCTAGTTAAGAGCATAAAGGCCGGCGGACATGTGGCAAACCTCAGGATCATAGTAACCATTCTCTTGGCCTATGGTATGCGCCTCAACCCGGAAAAATGTTTCTTTGCAGTCACCGCTAGCAAATTCCTGGGATACATTGTCAGCAAGCGGGGCATCGAGGCTAACCCAGACAAGGTCCAGGCCATCCTTGACCTGGCGGACCCTGAGTATAAGGTGCACGTCCAGTGCCTCCAGGGCAAGTTAACCGCCCTTTCTCGATTCATCTCTCGACTCACTGATAAGTGTGCCCCATTCTTCAAACTCCTCAAAACAACGCACAAGAAGGTCATCGACTGGAATCCAGAATGTCAGGCGGCGTTCCAGGGCCTGAAGGAATACCTGGCGGCAGTCCCTCTCCTCTCCGTCCCTGTCCAAGGAGAAACCCTATTCATATACCTAGCGGTATCTGCATCAGCGGTAAGTTGCGCAATTGTCCGAAGGGAAGGCCAAGATGAGCTCCCGGTTTTCTACGCCGGCAGAGGCATGAACGGAGCAGAAACAAGGTATCCTCCCTTGGAGCAACTGGCCCTTGCACTTATCGTTGCCGCCAGGCGCCTCCGCCAATACTTCCAGGCCCACACGATCCATGTGTTAACCAATCAACCGCTGAGGCAAGTAATGCAGAACCCTGAACACTCAGGGCGCCTCAGCAAGTGGGCCATCGAGCTCAGCGAGTTCGACATAGAATACAAACCAAGAACCGCCATGAAGGGCCAGGCAGTGGCGGACTTCATCGCTGAACTCACCGAACGTCAACCTGAACCCGGTGTAGAGATAGTACCCGGAGCGGAAGTGGTAACCGTCGGGGAGGCAAGTCCCCTCCAGTCGGATTGGAACCTACATGTGGACGGGTCCGCCAGCGCCAAGGCCAACGGCGCCGGAGTCATCTTAACAGGACCCGGGGGACTGAAAGCGGAGTACGCGTTGAAATTCAACTTCAAAGCTTCAAACAATGTGGCGGAGTACGAGGCAGTCATCGCCGGTCTGCTCCTCGCCATTGACTCAGGGGCTGACAGCGTCAACATATTCAGCGACTCTCAATTAGTCGTTAACCAGGTCAACGACAGCTTCCAAGCCAAGGACCAGCAGTTAGCGGCATACTTGGGATACGTCAAAACATTGCTAAAAAAGTTCGACTTTCACACCATCACACAAATCCCCAGGGAAAAGAACGCCAAGGCTGATTCACTGGCGAGACTGGCGACCGCCCAGCCACATCAAAGTCCAGCGGACACAAAGGTGGAACGCCTTGACAAGCCAAGCATCACAAAGACCCTAGCAGAGATCTTCAACATTGAAATCAACCCCAGCTGGATGGACGAGATCACTGCATACAAGCGCAGCGGCATATTACCAAAGGACAAGGTCAAGGCACGCCAAATTCAGCGGAGAGCAACCCGCTACAATATCCAGAATGGCAAGCTTTACCGCCAGGGGTTCACTCACCCCAACCTCCGTTGTTTAACCCCGGTGGAAGGAAAGGTCGTGTTGGCAGGAATCCACGGCGGGGAGTGCGGAAACCACTCGGGCGCCAGATCCCTGGCCAATCGTACAATGCGACAGGGCTACTTTTGGCCTACGCTTGGTGAGGACGCCCGGCAGGTATCAAGATCTTGCCACAAATGCCAGCAGTTCGCCGATCTCCCACATGCGCCGGCGGAACCGCTTTCAATCATCATTAGTCCATGGGTCCACTCTACATGGGGCCTCGATTTGATGGGAAAATTCCCAACCGCCAAAGGACAGTTCAAGTACATCATTGTTGCTATCGACTACAACAGCAAGTGGATAGAGGCAGAGCCACTGACGGCCATCACTACCGCCAAAGTCATTCACTTCCTCTGGAAAAACATTTACTGCCGCTATGGTGTCCCACACACAATCATTACAGACAACGGCACACAGTTCAACAATGAGGAGCTCATCTCATTCACCGCCAATTTGGGCACCAAGATGAGCTTCGCATCTGTCGCCCACCCCCAAACCAACGGCCAGGTCGAAGCGGCAAACAAGATAATCAAGAAGCTGCTAAAGAAGAAACTCGACACTGCCAAGGGCTTGTGGGCGGAAAAGCTTCCAGAAGTCCTATGGGCTATCAGGACGACTCCATCCTCCGCCACTGGTGAAACCCCTTTTTGTATGACGTTTGGAACTGAGGCCGTTCTACCTATCGAGGTAACTCAACCCACCGCTCGGGTCGAGTGCTACCACCCAGAGACCAACGGCGATGGCATCCACCTGGACTTGGACCTCCTAACACAAGGCCCATTTGCAAAACCTGCAAAACAAGCAACGAGTATCGCGTTTCTACAACGCCAGAGTCAAGGCCCGGAACCTCCAGCTGGGGGACTGGGTAATGAAGGAAGTCATTCCAGCACCAACAAAACTCCACCCAACTTGGGAAGGTCCATACAAAATAGTAGAAGTCGTTAGCCCAGGCACCTTCTACTTAATGGACAAGGACGGCGTCACTACGACCCACCCTTGGAATACCGAACACCTTCGGTATTACTACAAATAGTCATGTCGCTACCCAGGAGCATCTTGACTTAGCTAAATTTTTGTTCAATATTTAGCTAAGGGAAGCTACCCAACGGGTACATCCCCACTTTTGTTAAACACTGACCAGTCAGTTATCAATGAAACGAGGAATTATTCAAACCATTGTTACCAAGTCTAGCACTGAGGGCAGCTGGCAACGCCAGCAATCGTCAGCGGACCACGTCCGCTACGTTGTGCACTTGGACCAATCTTAATTCCTTTAATATTTCATTGATTGCAAAAGAAAATCCCAAGTCAAAACTCTAGCGGTATAGACATGTCATCACACAACGTCAAAAAGTCCATACTTCATATATTCAGGGCTGGGACTCCCCACCCAAAAATGTTCCTTACATTCAAAAAAAAAGAGTACATATATTTTCAGCCTCAGCGGCTGCACAATCAAAACAGGGCACGTCCGGCATCTCAGGGGTTGGCCCCGGCGTCGCCTACTTCGGACTGCGGCGGCTGTACGCAGCTTGTTTGGTCAGTCCCTCGAGCGGTGGGACTTGGCGTCTCTATGGTCCCATCCGCCGGAGTATGATACCCACTGCCTGAGCTGCCACCTCCTGCTGGGGGACTGGGTACTGGCGGGGGTTTCTTCGTCGGCGCTACATTTTTTGCTTGCGGCGCCTTGGGCAGGGACGCCTTGGCCCAGTCAATGGCACCCTTCGCTTGCAGCATCTCGACATTCGCCAGGGCGCCGGCCTTCGCCGCTTCATTCATCGCGTTTTTGTATTCCGCCGACTGCTTGAAATTCTCCACAGCGGCGGCGGCGGCTCGGCTTCCATCGTCCCTCAGCCGGGTCACCTCACCCTCCAGTCTCTTCACTTCCCCTTGCCTGGCGGCAGACTCCCGCTGCAGGATATCAATTTTCTTCTCCTTGGCGGCCACACGCTCTCGCAGCAAGGCCATGTCTTGCTCCAGCTTTGAGACATGATCATTTCGTTCTAGGTCCCGCTGGATGGCCACGTCTAGCTTGCCTCGAGCATCCGCAGCATCACAGTCCGCTTTCATCAGGCGTCGCTCCACATCCGCCAGCCTGTCCTTGGCCTCCGCCAGCTCCCTCTCAAGCCTCTTAACCTCTTCCCAGAGCTGTCCCTCAATTCGGGGTTGCTTGGAGGCCGCCAAGAACATTTCGTTCAGCCCAACCGCCAGGTGCCCAAAGGCTGAGCTAAAGGGCGACTGCTCGATCGCCGTTGGCCGCGTCATCCCTGCCAGACCGAACCCCAACCGCTCGCACAGGTGATAGAGAAACTCCCGCTCACTATCGGTCATGAACTCGGTGAAGGCAGCGAAAGAGTCCAGATCGCTCACGGGCATCTCTCTCTCGGCCGTCACAGGGGCCTTCGACGGGTCTTGTCGGCTCTTCTTCTGCCTGTGGACCTCGAGGGTCTCGTCATCATCCTCCTCCCCGGCCGAATCACACTGGCGCCGCCTCCGCAGGGTCGACCGTGTATCTCCAGTGGGCGCAGCCCTGGACCCCTTCGGCGGTTGTCTCCCAACCGCAGTAGCGGCAGCCCCCACTGGCGCCACGACTTTTTCTCTCTGTGGCCCACGTCGAGTGGCAACCACTCTTTCCTTCTGCGGCACAGTAGAGGATCCTTTTTTTCCCCCGCCCGCTTGTCCATCCGCCTGCACGCTGGGCAGACCATCGGCCCCTAGGTGAGAGTGGTGCGGCATGGGCAGCGTCACCGGAACCTCGGATGCGCTCACCTCCAGTGTCTCCGGGTTCACAACTGTCATTTGGGCCGCCTCGCCCGAAGCGTACATTGCCTCCAAGAAGTTGTCTATCTCTGCACGGTCCATGGCTTTGTCAAAGGCGTCACGGCTCGCGTTGTTGCCTGGCAGAGTCTCTGAGAACATGCAAACACCCGTTAGCTTTAACCAAGTTACCAAGAGATACAATGTGGCGGAGATCTCTTACCAATAGCGCGCGTTAGCTGCTGATCGACCAACAGCTCCCAGCCGGTGAGGAGACGGAAGT